>NW_027364850.1:0-167962 GCF_046119375.1 Phyllobates terribilis
AATCCTAGCATGATAAAGAAGATTCAAAGAGAGTGAGATGCCAGCTCCTTTCATTCAGTCAGTAGCTTCAAACATTTTCTAGTATATGAATAACATGTTTTTCAATGGCAAAAATCAATGAATATTGTAAATGCACAAACAGTAATATCTCCACATTGCAAGGTGCAATTCTGAAATTTTTTGCTTTTTCCTGTTAATCCTAGCATGATAAAGAAGATTCAAAGAGAGTGAGATGCCAGCTCCTTTCATTCAGTCAGTAGCTTCAAACATTTCTGGTATATGAAAAACATGTTTTTCAATGGCAAAAATCAATGAATATTGTAAATGCACAAACAGTAATATCTCCACATTGCAAGGTGCAATTCTGAAATTTTTTGCTTTTTCCTGTTAATCCTAGCATGATAAAGAAGATTCAAAGAGAGTGAGATGCCAGCTCCTTTCATTCAGTCAGTAGCTTCAAACATTTCTGGACGTTTTTCAATGGCAAAAATCAATGAATATTGTAAATGCACAAACAGTAATATCTACACATTGCAAGGTGCAATTCTGAAATTTTTTGCTTTTTCCTGTTAATCCTAGCATGATAAAGAAGATTCAAAGAGAGTGAGATGCCAGCTCCTTTCATTCAGTCAGTAGCTTCAAACATTTCTGGTATATGAAAAACATGTTTTTCAATGGCAAAAATCAATGAATATTGTAAATGCACAAATAGTAATATCTCCACATTGCAAGGTGCAATTCTGAAATTTTTTGCTTTTTCCTGCTAATCCTAGCATGATAAAGAAGATTCAAAGAGAGTGAGATGCCAGCTCCTTTCATTCAGTCAGTAGCTTCAAACATTTCTGGTATATGAAAAACATGTTTTCAATGGCAAAAATCAATGAATATTGTAAATGCACAAACAGTAATATCTCCACATTGCAAGGTGCAATTCGGAAATTTTTTGCTTTTTCCTGCTAATCCTAGCATGATAAAGAAGATTCAAAGAGAGTGAGATGCCAGCTCCTTTCATTCAGTCAGTAGCTTCAAACATTTCTGGTATATGAATAACATGATGTTTTTCAATGGCAAAAATCAATGAATATTGTAAATGCACAAACAGTAATATCTCCACATTGCAAGGTGCAATTCGGAAATTTTTTGCTTTTTCCTGCTAATCCTAGCATGATAAAGAAGATTCAAAGAGAGTGAGATGCCAGCTCCTTTCATTCAGTCAGTAGCTTCAAACATTTCTGGTATATGAATAACATGATGTTTTTCAATGGCAAAAATCAATGAATATTGTAAATGCACAAACAGTAATATCTCCACATTGCAAGGTGCAATTCTGAAATTTTTTGCTTTTTCCTGCTAATCCTAGCATGATAAAGAAGATTCAAAGAGAGTGAGATGCCAGCTCCTTTCATTCAGTCAGTAGCTTCAAACATTTCTGGTATATGAAAAACATGTTTTTCAATGGCAAAAATCAATGAATATTGTAAATGCACAAACAGTAATATCTCCACATTGCAAGGTGCAATTCTGAAATTTTTTGCTTTTTCCTGTTAATCCTAGCATGATAAAGAAGATTCAAAGAGAGTGAGATGCCAGCTCCTTTCATTCAGTCAGTAGCTTCAAACATTTCTGGTATATGAAAAACATGTTTTTCAATGGCAAAAATCAATGAATATTGTAAATGCACAAACAGTAATATCTCCACATTGCAAGGTGCAATTCTGAAATTTTTTGCTTTTTCCTGTTAATCCTAGCATGATAAAGAAGATTCAAAGAGAGTGAGATGCCAGCTCCTTTCATTCAGTCAGTAGCTTCAAACATTTCTGGACGTTTTTCAATGGCAAAAATCAATGAATATTGTAAATGCACAAACAGTAATATCTACACATTGCAAGGTGCAATTCTGAAATTTTTTGCTTTTTCCTGTTAATCCTAGCATGATAAAGAAGATTCAAAGAGAGTGAGATGCCAGCTCCTTTCATTCAGTCAGTAGCTTCAAACATTTCTGGTATATGAAAAACATGTTTTTCAATGGCAAAAATCAATGAATATTGTAAATGCACAAACAGTAATATCTCCACATTGCAAGGTGCAATTCTGAAATTTTTTGCTTTTTCCTGCTAATCCTAGCATGATAAAGAAGATTCAAAGAGAGTGAGATGCCAGCTCCTTTCATTCAGTCAGTAGCTTCAAACATTTCTGGACGTTTTTCAATGGAAAAAATCAATGAATATTGTAAATGCACAAACAGTAATATCTCCACATTGCAAGGTGCAATTCTGAAATTTTTTGCTTTTTCCTGTTAATCCTAGCATGATAAAGAAGATTCAAAGAGAGTGAGATGCCAGCTCCTTTCATTCAGTCAGTAGCTTCAAACACTTCTGGTATATGAAAAACATGTTTTTCAATGGCAAAAATCAATGAATATTGTAAATGCACAAACAGTAATATCTCCACATTGCAAGGTGCAATTCTGAAATTTTTTGCTTTTTCCTGCTAATCCTAGCATGATAAAGAAGATTCAAAGAGAGTGAGATGCCAGCTCCTTTCATTCAGTCAGTAGCTTCAAACATTTCTGGACGTTTTTCAATGGAAAAAATCAATGAATATTGTAAATGCACAAACAGTAATATCTCCACATTGCAAGGTGCAATTCTGAAATTTTTTGCTTTTTCCTGTTAATCCTAGCATGATAAAGGAAGATTCAAAGAGAGTGAGATGCCAGCTCCTTTCATTCAGTCAGTAGCTTCAAACATTTCTGGTATATGAAAAACATGTTTTTCAATGGCAAAAATCAATGAATATTGTAAATGCACAAACAGTAATATCTCCACATTGCAAGGTGCAATTCTGAAATTTTTTGCTTTTTCCTGCTAATCCTAGCATGATAAAGAAGATTCAAAGAGAGTGAGATGCCAGCTCCTTTCATTCAGTCAGTAGCTTCAAACATTTCTGGTATATGAAAAACATGTTTTCAATGGCAAAAATCAATGAATATTGTAAATGCACAAACAGTAATATCTCCACATTGCAAGGTGCAATTCGGAAATTTTTTGCTTTTTCCTGCTAATCCTAGCATGATAAAGAAGATTCAAAGAGAGTGAGATGCCAGCTCCTTTCATTCAGTCAGTAGCTTCAAACATTTCTGGTATATGAATAACATGATGTTTTTCAATGGCAAAAATCAATGAATATTGTAAATGCACAAACAGTAATATCTCCACATTGCAAGGTGCAATTCGGAAATTTTTTGCTTTTTCCTGCTAATCCTAGCATGATAAAGAAGATTCAAAGAGAGTGAGATGCCAGCTCCTTTCATTCAGTCAGTAGCTTCAAACATTTCTGGTATATGAATAACATGATGTTTTTCAATGGCAAAAATCAATGAATATTGTAAATGCACAAACAGTAATATCTCCACATTGCAAGGTGCAATTCTGAAATTTTTTGCTTTTTCCTGCTAATCCTAGCATGATAAAGAAGATTCAAAGAGAGTGAGATGCCAGCTCCTTTCATTCAGTCAGTAGCTTCAAACATTTCTGGTATATGAAAAACATGTTTTTCAATGGCAAAAATCAATGAATATTGTAAATGCACAAACAGTAATATCTCCACATTGCAAGGTGCAATTCTGAAATTTTTTGCTTTTTCCTGTTAATCCTAGCATGATAAAGAAGATTCAAAGAGAGTGAGATGCCAGCTCCTTTCATTCAGTTAGTAGCTTCAAACATTTCTGGTATATGAAAAACATGTTTTTCAATGGCAAAAATCAATGAATATTGTAAATGCACAAACAGTAATATCTCCACATTGCAAGGTGCAATTCTGAAATTTTTTGCTTTTTCCTGTTAATCCTAGCATGATAAAGAAGATTCAAAGAGAGTGAGATGCCAGCTCCTTTCATTCAGTCAGTAGCTTCAAACATTTCTGGACGTTTTTCAATGGCAAAAATCAATGAATATTGTAAATGCACAAACAGTAATATCTACACATTGCAAGGTGCAATTCTGAAATTTTTTGCTTTTTCCTGTTAATCCTAGCATGATAAAGAAGATTCAAAGAGAGTGAGATGCCAGCTCCTTTCATTCAGTCAGTAGCTTCAAACATTTCTGGTATGTGAAAAACATGTTTTTCAATGGCAAAAATCAATGAATATTGTAAATGCACAAACAGTAATATCTCCACATTGCAAGGTGCAATTCTGAAATTTTTTGCTTTTTCCTGCTAATCCTAGCATGATAAAGAAGATTCAAAGAGAGTGAGATGCCAGCTCCTTTCATTCAGTCAGTAGCTTCAAACATTTCTGGTATATGAAAAACATGTTTTCAATGGCAAAAATCAATGAATATTGTAAATGCACAAACAGTAATATCTCCACATTGCAAGGTGCAATTCTGAAATTTTTTGCTTTTTCCTGCTAATCCTAGCATGATAAAGAAGATTCAAAGAGAGTGAGATGCCAGCTCCTTTCATTCAGTCAGTAGCTTCAAACATTTCTGGTATATGAAAAACATGTTTTTCAATGGCAAAAATCAATGAATATTGTAAATGCACAAACAGTAATATCTCCACATTGCAAGGTGCAATTCTGAAATTTTTTGCTTTTTCCTGTTAATCCTAGCATGATAAAGAAGATTCAAAGAGAGTGAGATGCCAGCTCCTTTCATTCAGTCAGTAGCTTCAAACATTTCTGGTATATGAAAAACATGTTTTTCAATGGCAAAAATCAATGAATATTGTAAATGCACAAACAGTAATATCTCCACATTGCAAGGTGCAATTCTGAAATTTTTTGCTTTTTCCTGCTAATCCTAGCATGATAAAGAAATTCAAAGAGAGTGAGATGCCAGCTCCTTTCATTCAGTCAGTAGCTTCAAACATTTCTGGTATATGAAAAACATGTTTTCAATGGCAAAAATCAATGAATATTGTAAATGCACAAACAGTAATATCTCCACATTGCAAGGTGCAATTCTGAAATTTTTTGCTTTTTCCTGCTAATCCTAGCATGATAAAGAAGATTCAAAGAGAGTGAGATGCCAGCTCCTTTCATTCAGTCAGTAGCTTCAAACATTTCTGGTATATGAAAAACATGTTTTTCAATGGCAAAAATCAATGAATATTGTAAATGCACAAACAGTAATATCTCCACATTGCAAGGTGCAATTCTGAAATTTTTTGCTTTTTCCTGTTAATCCTAGCATGATAAAGAAGATTCAAAGAGAGTGAGATGCCAGCTCCTTTCATTCAGTCAGTAGCTTCAAACATTTTTTGTATTGAC
Organism: Phyllobates terribilis; assembly: GCF_046119375.1. Taxonomy (NCBI): domain Eukaryota; kingdom Metazoa; phylum Chordata; class Amphibia; order Anura; family Dendrobatidae; genus Phyllobates; species Phyllobates terribilis. The sequence goes on from NW_027364850.1 coordinate 5,276, forward strand.
GTTTTTCAATGGCAAAAATCAATGAATATTGTAAATGCACAAACAGTAATATCTCCACATTGCAAGGTGCAATTCTGAAATTTTTTGCTTTTTCCTGCTAATCCTAGCATGATAAAGAAGATTCAAAGAGAGTGAGATGCCAGCTCCTTTCATTCAGTCAGTAGCTTCAAACATTTCTGGTATATGAAAAACATGTTTTCAATGGCAAAAATCAATGAATATTGTAAATGCACAAACAGTAATATCTCCACATTGCAAGGTGCAATTCGGAAATTTTTTGCTTTTTCCTGCTAATCCTAGCATGATAAAGAAGATTCAAAGAGAGTGAGATGCCAGCTCCTTTCATTCAGTCAGTAGCTTCAAACATTTCTGGTATATGAAAAACATGTTTTTCAATGGCAAAAATCAATGAATATTGTAAATGCACAAACAGTAATATCTCCACATTGCAAGGTGCAATTCTGAAATTTTTTGCTTTTTCCTGTTAATCCTAGCATGATAAAGAAGATTCAAAGAGAGTGAGATGCCAGCTCCTTTCATTCAGTCAGTAGCTTCAAACATTTCTGGTATATGAAAAACATGTTTTTCAATGGCAAAAATCAATGAATATTGTAAATGCACAAACAGTAATATCTCCACATTGCAAGGTGCAATTCTGAAATTTTTTGCTTTTTCCTGCTAATCCTAGCATGATAAAGATACAAAGAGAGTGAGATGCCAGCTCCTTTCATTCAGTCAGTAGCTTCAAACATTTCTGGTATATGAAAAACATGTTTTCAATGGCAAAAATCAATGAATATTGTAATTGCACAAACAGTAATATCTCCACATTGCAAGGTGCAATTCTGAAATTTTTTGCTTTTTCCTGCTAATCCTAGCATGATAAAGAAGATTCAAAGAGAGTGAGATGCCAGCTCCTTTCATTCAGTCAGTAGCTTCAAACATTTCTGGTATATGAAAAACATGTTTTTCAATGGCAAAAATCAATGAATATTGTAAATGCACAAACAGTAATATCTCCACATTGCAAGGTGCAATTCTGAAATTTTTTGCTTTTTCCTGTTAATCCTAGCATGATAAAGAAGATTCAAAGAGAGTGAGATGCCAGCTCCTTTCATTCAGTCAGTAGCTTCAAACATTTCTGGTATATGAAAAACATGTTTTTCAATGGCAAACATCAATGAATATTGTAAATGCACAAACAGTAATATCTCCACATTGCAAGGTGCAATTCTGAAATTTTTTGCTTTTTCCTGCTAATCCTAGCATGATAAAGAAGATTCAAAGAGAGTGAGATGCCAGCTCCTTTCATTCAGTCAGTAGCTTCAAACATTTCTGGTATATGAAAAAACAGTTTTTCAATGGCAAAAATCAATGAATATTGTAAATGCACAAACAGTAATATCTCCACATTGCAAGGTGCAATTCTGAAATTTTTTGCTTTTTCCTGTTAATCCTAGCATGATAAAGAAGATTCAAAGAGAGTGAGATGCCAGCTCCTTTCATTCAGTCAGTAGCTTCAAACATTTCTGGTATATGAAAAACATGTTTTTCAATGGCAAAAATCAATGAATATTGTAAATGCACAAACAGTAATATCTCCACATTGCAAGGTGCAATTCTGAAATTTTTTGCTTTTTCCTGCTAATCCTAGCATGATAAAGAAGATTCAAAGAGAGTGAGATGCCAGCTCCTTTCATTCAGTCAGTAGCTTCAAACATTTCTGGTATATGAAAAACATGTTTTCAATGGCAAAAATCAATGAATATTGTAAATGCACAAACAGTAATATCTCCACATTGCAAGGTGCAATTCGGAAATTTTTTGCTTTTTCCTGCTAATCCTAGCATGATAAAGAAGATTCAAAGAGAGTGAGATGCCAGCTCCTTTCATTCAGTCAGTAGCTTCAAACATTTCTGGTATATGAATAACATGATGTTTTTCAATGGCAAAAATCAATGAATATTGTAAATGCACAAACAGTAATATCTCCACATTGCAAGGTGCAATTCTGAAATTTTTTGCTTTTTCCTGCTAATCCTAGCATGATAAAGAAGATTCAAAGAGAGTGAGATGCCAGCTCCTTTCATTCAGTCAGTAGCTTCAAACATTTCTGGTATATGAAAAACATGTTTTCAATGGCAAAAATCAATGAATATTGTAAATGCACAAACAGTAATATCTCCACATTGCAAGGTGCAATTCTGAAATTTTTTGCTTTTTCCTGCTAATCCTAGCATGATAAAGAAGATTCAAAGAGAGTGAGATGCCAGCTCCTTTCATTCAGTCAGTAGCTTCAAACATTTCTGGTATATGAATAACATGTTTTTCAATGGCAAAAATCAATGAATATTGTAAATGCACAAACAGTAATATCTCCACATTGCAAGGTGCAATTCTGAAATTTTTTGCTTTTTCCTGTTAATCCTAGCATGATAAAGAAGATTCAAAGAGAGTGAGATGCCAGCTCCTTTCATTCAGTCAGTAGCTTCAAACATTTCTGGTATATGAAAAACATGTTTTTCAATGGCAAAAATCAATGAATATTGTAAATGCACAAACAGTAATATCTCCACATTGCAAGGTGCAATTCTGAAATTTTTTGCTTTTTCCTGTTAATCCTAGCATGATAAAGAAGATTCAAAGAGAGTGAGATGCCAGCTCCTTTCATTCAGTCAGTAGCTTCAAACATTTCTGGACGTTTTTCAATGGCAAAAATCAATGAATATTGTAAATGCACAAACAGTAATATCTACACATTGCAAGGTGCAATTCTGAAATTTTTTGCTTTTTCCTGTTAATCCTAGCATGATAAAGAAGATTCAAAGAGAGTGAGATGCCAGCTCCTTTCATTCAGTCAGTAGCTTCAAACATTTCTGGTATATGAAAAACATGTTTTTCAATGGCAAAAATCAATGAATATTGTAAATGCACAAACAGTAATATCTCCACATTGCAAGGTGCAATTCTGAAATTTTTTGCTTTTTCCTGCTAATCCTAGCATGATAAAGAAGATTCAAAGAGAGTGAGATGCCAGCTCCTTTCATTCAGTCAGTAGCTTCAAACATTTCTGGTATATGAAAAACATGTTTTCAATGGCAAAAATCAATGAATATTGTAAATGCACAAACAGTAATATCTCCACATTGCAAGGTGCAATTCGGAAATTTTTTTCTTTTTCCTGCTAATCCTAGCATGATAAAGAAGATTCAAAGAGAGTGAGATGCCAGCTCCTTTCATTCAGTCAGTAGCTTCAAACATTTCTGGTATATGAATAACATGATGTTTTTCAATGGCAAAAATCAATGAATATTGTAAATGCACAAACAGTAATATCTCCACATTGCAAGGTGCAATTCGGAAATTTTTTGCTTTTTCCTGCTAATCCTAGCATGATAAAGAAGATTCAAAGAGAGTGAGATGCCAGCTCCTTTCATTCAGTCAGTAGCTTCAAACATTTCTGGTATATGAATAACATGATGTTTTTCAATGGCAAAAATCAATGAATATTGTAAATGCACAAACAGTAATATCTCCACATTGCAAGGTGCAATTCTGAAATTTTTTGCTTTTTCCTGCTAATCCTAGCATGATAAAGATGATTCAAAGAGAGAGAGATGCCAGCTCCTTTCATTCAGTCAGTAGCTTCAAACATTTCTGGTATATGAAAAACATGTTTTCAATGGCAAAAATCAATGAATATTGTAAATGCACAAACAGTAATATCTCCACATTGCAAGGTGCAATTCTGAAATTTTTTGCTTTTTCCTGTTAATCCTAGCATGATAAAGAAGATTCAAAGAGAGTGAGATGCCAGCTCCTTTCATTCAGTCAGTAGCTTCAAACATTTCTGGTATATGAAAAACATGTTTTTCAATGGCAAAAATCAATGAATATTGTAAATGCACAAACAGTAATATCTCCACATTGCAAGGTGCAATTCTGAAATTTTTTGCTTTTTCCTGTTAATCCTAGCATGATAAAGAAGATTCAAAGAGAGTGAGATGCCAGCTCCTTTCATTCAGTCAGTAGCTTCAAACATTTCTGGACGTTTTTCAATGGCAAAAATCAATGAATATTGTAAATGCACAAACAGTAATATCTACACATTGCAAGGTGCAATTCTGAAATTTTTTGCTTTTTCCTGTTAATCCTAGCATGATAAAGAAGATTCAAAGAGAGTGAGATGCCAGCTCCTTTCATTCAGTCAGTAGCTTCAAACATTTCTGGTATATGAAAAACATGTTTTTCAATGGCAAAAATCAATGAATATTGTAAATGCACAAACAGTAATATCTCCACATTGCAAGGTGCAATTCTGAAATTTTTTGCTTTTTCCTGCTAATCCTAGCATGATAAAGAAGATTCAAAGAGAGTGAGATGCCAGCTCCTTTCATTCAGTCAGTAGCTTCAAACATTTCTGGTAAAATGAAAAACATGTTTTTCAATGGAAAAAATCAATGAATATTGTAAATGCACAAACAGTAATATCTCCACATTGCAAGGTGCAATTCTGAAATTTTTTGCTTTTTCCTGTTAATCCTAGCATGATAAAGAAGATTCAAAGAGAGTGAGATGCCAGCTCCTTTCATTCAGTCAGTAGCTTCAAACACTTCTGGTATATGAAAAACATGTTTTTCAATGGCAAAAATCAATGAATATTGTAAATGCACAAACAGTAATATCTCCACATTGCAAGGTGCAATTCTGAAATTTTTTGCTTTTTCCTGCTAATCCTAGCATGATAAAGAAGATTCAAAGAGAGTGAGATGCCAGCTCCTTTCATTCAGTCAGTAGCTTCAAACATTTCTGGACGTTTTTCAATGGAAAAAATCAATGAATATTGTAAATGCACAAACAGTAATATCTCCACATTGCAAGGTGCAATTCTGAATTTTTTTGCTTTTTCCTGTTAATCCTAGCATGATAAAGGAGATTCAAAGAGAGTGAGATGCCAGCTCCTTTCATTCAGTCAGTAGCTTCAAACATTTCTGGTATATGAAAAACATGTTTTTCAATGGCAAAAATCAATGAATATTGTAAATGCACAAACAGTAATATCTCCACATTGCAAGGTGCAATTCTGAAATTTTTTGCTTTTTCCTGCTAATCCTAGCATGATAAAGAAGATTCAAAGAGAGTGAGATGCCAGCTCCTTTCATTCAGTCAGTAGCTTCAAACATTTCTGGTATATGAAAAACATGTTTTCAATGGCAAAAATCAATGAATATTGTAAATGCACAAACAGTAATATCTCCACATTGCAAGGTGCAATTCGGAAATTTTTTGCTTTTTCCTGCTAATCCTAGCATGATAAAGAAGATTCAAAGAGAGTGAGATGCCAGCTCCTTTCATTCAGTCAGTAGCTTCAAACATTTCTGGTATATGAATAACATGATGTTTTTCAATGGCAAAAATCAATGAATATTGTAAATGCACAAACAGTAATATCTCCACATTGCAAGGTGCAATTCGGAAATTTTTTGCTTTTTCCTGCTAATCCTAGCATGATAAAGAAGATTCAAAGAGAGTGAGATGCCAGCTCCTTTCATTCAGTCAGTAGCTTCAAACATTTCTGGTATATGAATAACATGATGTTTTTCAATGGCAAAAATCAATGAATATTGTAAATGCACAAACAGTAATATCTCCACATTGCAAGGTGCAATTCTAAAATTTTTTGCTTTTTCCTGCTAATCCTAGCATGATAAAGAAGATTCAAAGAGAGTGAGATGCCAGCTCCTTTCATTCAGTCAGTAGCTTCAAACATTTCTGGTATATGAAAAACATGTTTTTCAATGGCAAAAATCAATGAATATTGTAAATGCACAAACAGTAATATCTCCACATTGCAAGGTGCAATTCTGAAATTTTTTGCTTTTTCCTGTTAATCCTAGCATGATAAAGAAGATTCAAAGAGAGTGAGATGCCAGCTCCTTTCATTCAGTTAGTAGCTTCAAACATTTCTGGTATATGAAAAACATGTTTTTCAATGGCAAAAATCAATGAATATTGTAAATGCACAAACAGTAATATCTCCACATTGCAAGGTGCAATTCTGAAATTTTTTGCTTTTTCCTGTTAATCCTAGCATGATAAAGAAGATTCAAAGAGAGTGAGATGCCAGCTCCTTTCATTCAGTCAGTAGCTTCAAACATTTCTGGACGTTTTTCAATGGCAAAAATCAATGAATATTGTAAATGCACAAACAGTAATATCTACACATTGCAAGGTGCAATTCTGAAATTTTTTGCTTTTTCCTGTTAATCCTAGCATGATAAAGAAGATTCAAAGAGAGTGAGATGCCAGCTCCTTTCATTCAGTCAGTAGCTTCAAACATTTCTGGTATATGAAAAACATGTTTTTCAATGGCAAAAATCAATGAATATTGTAAATGCACAAACAGTAATATCTCCACATTGCAAGGTGCAATTCTGAAATTTTTTGCTTTTTCCTGCTAATCCTAGCATGATAAAGAAGATTCAAAGAGAGTGAGATGCCAGCTCCTTTCATTCAGTCAGTAGCTTCAAACATTTCTGGTATATGAAAAACATGTTTTCAATGGCAAAAATCAATGAATATTGTAAATGCACAAACAGTAATATCTCCACATTGCAAGGTGCAATTCGGAAATTTTTTGCTTTTTCCTGCTAATCCTAGCATGATAAAGAAGATTCAAAGAGAGTGAGATGCCAGCTCCTTTCATTCAGTCAGTAGCTTCAAACATTTCTGGTATATGAAAAACATGTTTTTCAATGGCAAAAATCAATGAATATTGTAAATGCACAAACAGTAATATCTACACATTGCAAGGTGCAATTCTGAAATTTTTTGCTTTTTCCTGTTAATCCTAGCATGATAAAGAAGATTCAAAGAGAGTGAGATGCCAGCTCCTTTCATTCAGTCAGTAGCTTCAAACATTTCTGGTATATGAAAAACATGTTTTTCAATGGCAAAAATCAATGAATATTGTAAATGCACAAACAGTAATATCTCCACATTGCAAGGTGCAATTCTGAAATTTTTTGCTTTTTCCTGCTAATCCTAGCATGATAAAGAAGATTCAAAGAGAGTGAGATGCCAGCTCCTTTCATTCAGTCAGTAGCTTCAAACATTTCTGGTATATGAAAAACATGTTTTCAATGGCAAAAATCAATGAATATTGTAAATGCACAAACAGTAATATCTCCACATTGCAAGGTGCAATTCGGAAATTTTTTGCTTTTTCCTGCTAATCCTAGCATGATAAAGAAGATTCAAAGAGAGTGAGATGCCAGCTCCTTTCATTCAGTCAGTAGCTTCAAACATTTCTGGTATATGAAAAACATGTTTTTCAATGGCAAAAATCAATGAATATTGTAAATGCACAAACAGTAATATCTACACATTGCAAGGTGCAATTCTGAAATTTTTTGCTTTTTCCTGTTAATCCTAGCATGATAAAGAAGATTCAAAGAGAGTGAGATGCCAGCTCCTTTCATTCAGTCAGTAGCTTCAAACATTTCTGGTATATGAAAAACATGTTTTTCAATGGCAAAAATCAATGAATATTGTAAATGCACAAACAGTAATATCTCCACATTGCAAGGTGCAATTCTGAAATTTTTTGCTTTTTCCTGCTAATCCTAGCATGATAAAGATACAAAGAGAGTGAGATGCCAGCTCCTTTCATTCAGTCAGTAGCTTCAAACATTTCTGGTATATGAAAAACATGTTTTCAATGGCAAAAATCAATGAATATTGTAATTGCACAAACAGTAATATCTCCACATTGCAAGGTGCAATTCGGAAATTTTTTGCTTTTTCCTGCTAATCCTAGCATGATAAAGAAGATTCAAAGAGAGTGAGATGCCAGCTCCTTTCATTCAGTCAGTAGCTTCAAACATTTCTGGTATATGAAAAACATGTTTTTCAATGGCAAAAATCAATGAATATTGTAAATGCACAAACAGTAATATCTACACATTGCAAGGTGCAATTCTGAAATTTTTTGCTTTTTCCTGTTAATCCTAGCATGATAAAGAAGATTCAAAGAGAGTGAGATGCCAGCTCCTTTCATTCAGTCAGTATCTTCAAACATTTCTGGTATATGAAAAACATGTTTTTCAATGGCAAAAATCAATGAATATTGTAAATGCACAAACAGTAATATCTCCACATTGCAAGGTGCATTTCTGAAATTTTTTGCTTTTTCCTGCTAATCCTAGCATGATAAAGATACAAAGAGAGTGAGATGCCAGCTCCTTTCATTCAGTCAGTAGCTTCAAACATTTCTGGTATATGAAAAACATGTTTTCAATGGCAAAAATCAATGAATATTGTAATTGCACAAACAGTAATATCTCCACATTGCAAGGTGCAATTCGGAAATTTTTTTCTTTTTCCTGCTAATCCTAGCATGATAAAGAAGATTCAAAGAGAGTGAGATGCCAGCTCCTTTCATTCAGTCAGTAGCTTCAAACATTTCTGGTATATGAATAACATGATGTTTTTCAATGGCAAAAATCAATGAATATTGTAAATGCACAAACAGTAATATCTCCACATTGCAAGGTGCAATTCGGAAATTTTTTGCTTTTTCCTGCTAATCCTAGCATGATAAAGAAGATTCAAAGAGAGTGAGATGCCAGCTCCTTTCATTCAGTCAGTAGCTTCAAACATTTCTGGTATATGAATAACATGATGTTTTTCAATGGCAAAAATCAATGAATATTGTAAATGCACAAACAGTAATATCTCCACATTGCAAGGTGCAATTCTGAAATTTTTTGCTTTTTCCTGTTAATCCTAGCATGATAAAGAAGATTCAAAGAGAGTGAGATGCCAGCTCCTTTCATTCAGTTAGTAGCTTCAAACATTTCTGGTATATGAAAAACATGTTTTTCAATGGCAAAAATCAATGAATATTGTAAATGCACAAACAGTAATATCTCCACATTGCAAGGTGCAATTCTGAAATTTTTTGCTTTTTCCTGTTAATCCTAGCATGATAAAGAAGATTCAAAGAGAGTGAGATGCCAGCTCCTTTCATTCAGTCAGTAGCTTCAAACATTTCTGGACGTTTTTCAATGGCAAAAATCAATGAATATTGTAAATGCACAAACAGTAATATCTACACATTGCAAGGTGCAATTCTGAAATTTTTTGCTTTTTCCTGTTAATCCTAGCATGATAAAGAAGATTCAAAGAGAGTGAGATGCCAGCTCCTTTCATTCAGTCAGTAGCTTCAAACATTTCTGGTATATGAAAAACATGTTTTTCAATGGCAAAAATCAATGAATATTGTAAATGCACAAACAGTAATATCTCCACATTGCAAGGTGCAATTCTGAATTTTTTTGCTTTTTCCTGGTAATCCTAGCATGATAAAGAAGATTCAAAGAGAGTGAGATGCCAGCTCCTTTCATTCAGTCAGTAGCTTCAAACATTTCTGGTATATGAAAAACATGTTTTCAATGGCAAAAATCAATGAATATTGTAAATGCACAAACAGTAATATCTCCACATTGCAAGGTGCAATTCGGAAATTTTTTGCTTTTTCCTGCTAATCCTAGCATGATAAAGAAGATTCAAAGAGAGTGAGATGCCAGCTCCTTTCATTCAGTCAGTAGCTTCAAACATTTCTGGTATATGAAAAACATGTTTTTCAATGGCAAAAATCAATGAATATTGTAAATGCACAAACAGTAATATCTACACATTGCAAGGTGCAATTCTGAAATTTTTTGCTTTTTCCTGTTAATCCTAGCATGATAAAGAAGATTCAAAGAGAGTGAGATGCCAGCTCCTTTCATTCAGTCAGTAGCTTCAAACATTTCTGGTATATGAAAAACATGTTTTTCAATGGCAAAAATCAATGAATATTGTAAATGCACAAACAGTAATATCTCCACATTGCAAGGTGCAATTCTGAAATTTTTTGCTTTTTCCTGCTAATCCTAGCATGATAAAGATACAAAGAGAGTGAGATGCCAGCTCCTTTCATTCAGTCAGTAGCTTCAAACATTTCTGGTATATGAAAAACATGTTTTCAATGGCAAAAATCAATGAATATTGTAATTGCACAAACAGTAATATCTCCACATTGCAAGGTGCAATTCGGAAATTTTTTGCTTTTTCCTGCTAATCCTAGCATGATAAAGAAGATTCAAAGAGAGTGAGATGCCAGCTCCTTTCATTCAGTCAGTAGCTTCAAACATTTCTGGTATATGAATAACATGATGTTTTTCAATGGCAAAAATCAATGAATATTGTAAATGCACAAACAGTAATATCTCCACATTGCAAGGTGCAATTCGGAAATTTTTTGCTTTTTCCTGCTAATCCTAGCATGATAAAGAAGATTCAAAGAGAGTGAGATGCCAGCTCCTTTCATTCAGTCAGTAGCTTCAAACATTTCTGGTATATGAATAACATGATGTTTTTCAATGGCAAAAATCAATGAATATTGTAAATGCACAAACAGTAATATCTCCACATTGCAAGGTGCAATTCTGAAATTTTTTGCTTTTTCCTGCTAATCCTAGCATGATAAAGAAGATTCAAAGAGAGTGAGATGCCAGCTCCTTTCATTCAGTCAGTAGCTTCAAACATTTCTGGACGTTTTTCAATGGCAAAAATCAATGAATATTGTAAATGCACAAACAGTAATATCTCCACATTGCAAGGTGCAATTCTGAAATTTTTTGCTTTTTCCTGTTAATCCTAGCATGATAAAGAAGATTCAAAGAGAGTGAGATGCCAGCTCCTTTCATTCAGTCAGTAGCTTCAAACATTTCTGGTATATGAAAAACATGTTTTTCAATGGCAAAAATCAATGAATATTGTAAATGCACAAACAGTAATATCTCCACATTGCAAGGTGCAATTCTGAAATTTTTTGCTTTTTCTTGCTAATCCTAGCATGATAAAGAAGATTCAAAGAGAGTGAGATGCCAGCTCCTTTCATTCAGTCAGTAGCTTCAAACATTTCTGGACGTTTTTCAATGGCAAAAATCAATGAATATTGTAAATGCACAAACAGTAATATCTCCACATTGCAAGGTGCAATTCTGAAATTTTTTGCTTTTTCCTGTTAATCCTAGCATGTTAAAGAAGATTCACAGAGAGTGAGATGCCAGCTCCTTTCATTCAGTCAGTAGCTTCAAACATTTCTGGTATATGAAAAACATGTTTTTCAATGGCAAAAATCAATGAATATTGTAAATGCACAAACAGTAATATCTCCACATTGCAAGGTGCAATTCTGAAATTTTTTGCTTTTTCCTGCTAATCCTAGCATGATAAAGAAGATTCAAAGAGAGTGAGATGCCAGCTCCTTTCATTCAGTCAGTAGCTTCAAACATTTCTGGTATATGAAAAACATGTTTTTCAATGGCAAAAATCAATGAATATTGTAAATGCACAAACAGTAATATCTCCACATTGCAAGGTGCAATTCGGAAATTTTTTGCTTTTTCCTGCTAATCCTAGCATGATAAAGAAGATTCAAAGAGAGTGAGATGCCATCTCCTTTCATTCAGTCAGTAGCTTCAAACATTTCTGGTATATGAATAACATGATGTTTTTCAATGGCAAAAATCAATGAATATTGTAAATGCACAAACAGTAATATCTCCACATTGCAAGGTGCAATTCTGAAATTTTTTGCTTTTTCCTGCTAATCCTAGCATGATAAAGAAGATTCAAAGAGAGTGAGATGCCAGCTCCTTTCATTCAGTCAGTAGCTTCAAACATTTCTGGTATATGAAAAACATGTTTTTCAATGGCAAAAATCAATGAATATTGTAAATGCACAAACAGTAATATCTCCACATTGCAAGGTGCAATTCTGAAATTTTTTGCTTTTTCCTGCTAATCCTAGCATGATAAAGAAGTTTCAAAGAGAGTGAGATGCCAGCTCCTTTCATTCAGTCAGTAGCTTCAAACATTTTTGGACGTTTTTCAATGGCAAAAATCAATGAATATTGTAAATGCACAAACAGTAATATCTCCACATTGCGAGGTGCAATTCTGAAATTTTTTGCTTTTTCCTGCTAATCCTAGCATGATAAAGAAGATTCAAAGAGAGTGAGATGCCAGCTCCTTTCATTCAGTCAGTAGCTTCAAACATTTCTGGTATATGAAAAACATGTTTTTCAATGGCAAAAATCAATGAATATTGTAAATGCACAAACAGTAATATCTCCACATTGCAAGGTGCAATTCAGAAATTTTTTGCTTTTTCCTGCTAATCCTAGCATGATAAAGAAGATTCAAAGAGAGTGAGATGCCAGCTCCTTTCATTCAGTCAGTAGCTTCAAACATTTCTGGTATATGAAAAACATGTTTTTCAATGGCAAAAATCAATGAATATTGTAAATGCACAAACAGTAATATCTCCACATTGCAAGGTGCAATTCGGAAATTTTTTGCTTTTTCCTGCTAATCCTAGCATGATAAAGAAGATTCAAAGAGAGTGAGATGCCAGCTCCTTTCATTCAGTCAGTAGCTTCAAACATTTCTGGTATATGAATAACATGATGTTTTTCAATGGCAAAAATCAATGAATATTGTAAATGCACAAACAGTAATATCTCCACATTGCAAGGCGCAATTCTGAAATTTTTTGCTTTTTCCTGCTAATCCTAGCATGATAAAGAAGATTCAAAGAGAGTGAGATGCCAGCTCCTTTCATTCAGTCAGTAGCTTCAAACATTTCTGGACGTTTTTCAATGGCAAAAATCAATGAATATTGTAAATGCACAAACAGTAATATCTCCACATTGCAAGGTGCAATTCTGAAATTTTTTGATTTTTCCTGTTAATCCTAGCATGATAAAGAAGATTCAAAGAGAGTGAGATGCCAGCTCCTTTCATTCAGTCAGTAGCTTCAAACATTTCTGGTATATGAAAAACATGTTTTTCAATGGCAAAAATCAATGAATATTGTAAATGCACAAACAGTAATATCTCCACATTGCAAGGTGCAATTCTGAAATTTTTTGCTTTTTCCTGTTAATCCTAGCATGATAAAGAAGATTCAAAGAGAGTGAGATGCCAGCTCCTTTCATTCAGTCAGTAGCTTCAAACATTTCTGGACGTTTTTCAATGGCAAAAATCAATGAATATTGTAAATGCACAAACAGTAATATCTACACATTGCAAGGTGCAATTCTGAAATTTTTTGCTTTTTCCTGTTAATCCTAGCATGATAAAGAAGATTCAAAGAGAGTGAGATGCCAGCTCCTTTCATTCAGTCAGTAGCTTCAAACATTTCTGGTATATGAAAAACATGTTTTTCAATGGCAAAAATCAATGAATATTGTAAATGCATAAACAGTAATATCTCCACATTGCAAGGTGCAATTCTGAAATTTTTTGCTTTTTCCTGCTAATCCTAGCATGATAAAGAAGATTCAAAGAGAGTGAGATGCCAGCTCCTTTCATTCAGTCAGTAGCTTCAAACATTTCTGGTATATGAAAAACATGTTTTCAATGGCAAAAATCAATGAATATTGTAAATGCACAAACAGTAATATCTCCACATTGCAAGGTGCAATTCGGAAATTTTTTGCTTTTTCCTGCTAATCCTAGCATGATAAAGAAGATTCAAAGAGAGTGAGATGCCAGCTCCTTTCATTCAGTCAGTAGCTTCAAACATTTCTGGTATATGAATAACATGATGTTTTTCAATGGCAAAAATCAATGAATATTGTAAATGCACAAACAGTAATATCTCCACATTGCAAGGTGCAATTCGGAAATTTTTTGCTTTTTCCTGCTAATCCTAGCATGATAAAGAAGATTCAAAGAGAGTGAGATGCCAGCTCCTTTCATTCAGTCAGTAGCTTCAAACATTTCTGGTATATGAATAACATGATGCTTTTCAATGGCAAAAATCAATGAATATTGTAAATGCACAAACAGTAATATCTCCACATTGCAAGGTGCAATTCTGAAATTTTTTGCTTTTTCCTGCTAATCCTAGCATGATAAAGAAGATTCAAAGAGAGTGAGATGCCAGCTCCTTTCATTCAGTCAGTAGCTTCAAACATTTCTGGACGTTTTTCAATGGCAAAAATCAATGAATATTGTAAATGCACAAACAGTAATATCTCCACATTGCAAGGTGCAATTCTGAAATTTTTTGCTTTTTCCTGTTAATCCTAGCATGATAAAGAAGATTCAAAGAGAGTGAGATGCCAGCTCCTTTCATTCAGTCAGTAGCTTCAAACATTTCTGGTATATGAAAAACATGTTTTTCAATGGCAAAAATCAATGAATATTGTAAATGCACAAACAGTAATATCTCCACATTGCAAGGTGCAATTCTGAAATTTTTTGCTTTTTCCTGCTAATCCTAGCATGATAAAGAAGATTCAAAGAGAGTGAGATGCCAGCTCCTTTCATTCAGTCAGTAGCTTCAAACATTTCTGGTATATGAAAAACATGTTTTTCAATGGCAAAAATCAATGAATATTGTAAATGCACAAACAGTAATATCTCCACATTGCAAGGTGCAATTCTGAAATTTTTTGCTTTTTCCTGCTAATCCTAGCATGATAAAGAAGATTCAAAGAGAGTGAGATGCCAGCTCCTTTCATTCAGTCAGTAGCTTCAAACATTTTTGGACGTTTTTCAATGGCAAAAATCAATGAATATTGTAAATGCACAAACAGTAATATCTCCACATTGCAAGGTGCAATTCTGAAATTTTTTGCTTTTTCCTGCTAATCCTAGCATGATAAAGAAGATTCAAAGAGAGTGAGATGCCAGCTCCTTTCATTCAGTCAGTAGCTTCAAACATTTCTGGTATATGAAAAACATGTTTTTCAATGGCAAAAATCAATGAATATTGTAAATGCACAAACAGTAATATCTCCACATTGCAAGGTGCAATTCTGAAATTTTTTGCTTTTTCCTGTTAATCCTAGCATGATAAAGAAGATTCAAAGAGAGTGAGATGCCAGCTCCTTTCATTCAGTCAGTAGCTTCAAACATTTCTGGTATATGAAAAACATGTTTTTCAATGGCAAAAATCAATGAATATTGTAAATGCACAAACAGTAATATCTCCACATTGCAAGGTGCAATTCTGAAATTTTTTGCTTTTTCTTGCTAATCCTAGCATGATAAAGAAGATTCAAAGAGAGTGAGATGCCAGCTCCTTTCATTCAGTCAGTAGCTTCAAACATTTCTGGACGTTTTTCAATGGCAAAAATCAATGAATATTGTAAATGCACAAACAGTAATATCTCCACATTGCAAGGTGCAATTCTGAAATTTTTTGCTTTTTCCTGTTAATCCTAGCATGATAAAGAAGATTCAAAGAGAGTGAGATGCCAGCTCCTTTCATTCAGTCAGTAGCTTCAAACATTTCTGGTATATGAAAAACATGTTTTTCAATGGCAAAAATCAATGAATATTGTAAATGCACAAACAGTAATATCTCCACATTGCAAGGTGCAATTCTGAATTTTTTTGCTTATTCCTGCTAATCCTAGCATGATAAAGAAGATTCAAAGAGAGTGAGATGCCAGCTCCTTTCATTCAGTCAGTAGCTTCAAACATTTCTGGTATATGAAAAACATGTTTTTCAATTGCAAAAATCAATGAATATTGTAAATGCACAAACAGTAATATCTCCACATTGCAAGGTGCAATTCGGAAATTTTTTGCTTTTTCCTGCTAATCCTAGCATGATAAAGAAGATTCAAAGAGAGTGAGATGCCAGCTCCTTTCATTCAGTCAGTAGCTTCAAACATTTCTGGTATATGAATAACATGATGTTTTTCAATGGCAAAAATCAATGAATATTGTAAATGCACAAACAGTAATATCTCCACATTGCAAGGTGCAATTCGGAAATTTTTTGCTTTTTCCTGCTAATCCTAGCATGATAAAGAAGATTCAAAGAGAGTGAGATGCCAGCTCCTTTCATTCAGTCAGTAGCTTCAAACATTTCTGGACGTTTTTCAATGGCAAAAATCAATGAATATTGTAAATGCACAAACAGTAATATCTCCACATTGCAAGGTGCAATTCTGAAATTTTTTGCTTTTTCCTGTTAATCCTAGCATGATAAAGAAGATTCAAAGAGAGTGAGATGCCAGCTCCTTTCATTCAGTCAGTAGCTTCAAACATTTCTGGTATATGAAAAACATGTTTTTCAATGGCAAAAATCAATGAATATTGTAAATGCACAAACAGTAATATCTCCACATTGCAAGGTGCAATTCGGAAATTTTTTGCTTTTTCCTGTTAATCCTAGCATGATAAAGAAGATTCAAAGAGAGTGAGATGCCAGCTCCTTTCATTCAGTCAGTAGCTTCAAACATTTCTGGACGTTTTTCAATGGCAAAAATCAATGAATATTGTAAATGCACAAACAGTAATATCTACACATTGCAAGGTGCAATTCTGAAATTTTTTGCTTTTTCCTGTTAATCCTAGCATGATAAAGAAGATTCAAAGAGAGTGAGATGCCAGCTCCTTTCATTCAGTCAGTAGCTTCAAACATTTCTGGTATATGAAAAACATGTTTTTCAATGGCAAAAATCAATGAATATTGTAAATGCACAAACAGTAATATCTCCACATTGCAAGGTGCAATTCTGAAATTTTTTGCTTTTTCCTGCTAATCCTAGCATGATAAAGAAGATTCAAAGAGAGTGAGATGCCAGCTCCTTTCATTCAGTCAGTAGCTTCAAACATTTCTGGTATATGAAAAACATGTTTTCAATGGCAAAAATCAATGAATATTGTAAATGCACAAACAGTAATATCTCCACATTGCAAGGTGCAATTCGGAAATTTTTTGCTTTTTCCTGCTAATCCTAGCATGATAAAGAAGATTCAAAGAGAGTGAGATGCCAGCTCCTTTCATTCAGTCAGTAGCTTCAAACATTTCTGGTATATGAATAACATGATGTTTTTCAATGGCAAAAATCAATGAATATTGTAAATGCACAAACAGTAATATCTCCACATTGCAAGGTGCAATTCGGAAATTTTTTGCTTTTTCCTGCTAATCCTAGCATGATAAAGAAGATTCAAAGAGAGTGAGATGCCAGCTCCTTTCATTCAGTCAGAAGCTTTAAACATTTCTGGTATATGAATAACATGATGTTTTTCAATGGCAAAAATCAATGAATATTGTAAATGCACAAACAGTAATATCTCCACATTGCAAGGTGCAATTCTAAAATTTTTTGCTTTTTCCTGCTAATCCTAGCATGATAAAGAAGATTCAAAGAGAGTGAGATGCCAGCTCCTTTCATTCAGTCAGTAGCTTCAAACATTTCTGGTATATGAAAAACATGTTTTTCAATGGCAAAAATCAATGAATATTGTAAATGCACAAACAGTAATATCTCCACATTGCAAGGTGCAATTCTGAAATTTTTTGCTTTTTCCTGTTAATCCTAGCATGATAAAGAAGATTCAAAGAGAGTGAGATGCCAGCTCCTTTCATTCAGTTAGTAGCTTCAAACATTTCTGGTATATGAAAAACATGTTTTTCAATGGCAAAAATCAATGAATATTGTAAATGCAGAAACAGTAATATCTCCACATTGCAAGGTGCAATTCTGAAATTTTTTGCTTTTTCCTGTTAATCCTAGCATGATAAAGAAGATTCAAAGAGAGTGAGATGCCAGCTCCTTTCATTCAGTCAGTAGCTTCAAACATTTCTGGTATATGAAAAACATGTTTTTCAATTGCAAAAATCATTGAATATTGTAAATGCACAAACAGTAATATCTCCACATTGCAAGGTGCAATTCGGAAATTTTTTGCTTTTTCCTGCTAATCCTAGCATGATAAAGAAGATTCAAAGAGAGTGAGATGCCAGCTCCTTTCATTCAGTCAGTAGCTTCAAACATTTCTGGTATATGAATAACATGATGTTTTTCAATGGCAAAAATCAATGAATATTGTAAATGCACAAACAGTAATATCTCCACATTGCAAGGTGCAATTCTGAAATTTTTTGCTTTTTCCTGCTAATCCTAGCATGATAAAGAAGATTCAAAGAGAGTGAGATGCCAGCTCCTTTCATTCAGTCAGTAGCTTCAAACATTTCTGGACGTTTTTCAATGGCAAAAATCAATGAATATTGTAAATGCACAAACAGTAATATCTCCACATTGCAAGGTGCAATTCTGAAATTTTTTGCTTTTTCCTGTTAATCCTAGCATGATAAAGAAGATTCAAAGAGAGTGAGATGCCAGCTCCTTTCATTCAGTCAGTAGCTTCAAACATTTCTGGTATATGAAAAACATGTTTTTCAATGGCAAAAATCAATGAATATTGTAAATGCACAAACAGTAATATCTCCACATTGCAAGGTGCAATTCTGAAATTTTTTGCTTTTTCCTGTTAATCCTAGCATGATAAAGAAGATTCAAAGAGAGTGAGATGCCAGCTCCTTTCATTCAGTCAGTAGCTTCAAACATTTCTGGACGTTTTTCAATGGCAAAAATCAATGAATATTGTAAATGCACAATCAGTAATATCTACACATTGCAAGGTGCAATTCTGAAATTTTTTGCTTTTTCCTGTTAATCCTAGCATGATAAAGAAGATTCAAAGAGAGTGAGATGCCAGCTCCTTTCATTCAGTCAGTAGCTTCAAACATTTCTGGTATATGAAAAACATGTTTTTCAATGGCAAAAATCAATGAATATTGTAAATGCACAAACAGTAATATCTCCACATTGCAAGGTGCAATTCTGAAATTTTTTGCTTTTTCCTGCTAATCCTAGCATGATAAAGAAGATTCAAAGAGAGTGAGATGCCAGCTCCTTTCATTCAGTCAGTAGCTTCAAACATTTCTGGTATATGAAAAACATGTTTTCAATGGCAAAAATCAATGAATATTGTAAATGCACAAACAGTAATATCTCCACATTGCAAGGTGCAATTCTGAAATTTTTTGCTTTTTCCTGCTAATCCTAGCATGATAAAGAAGATTCAAAGAGAGTGAGATGCCAGCTCCTTTCATTCAGTCAGTAGCTTCAAACATTTCTGGTATATGAATAACATGATGTTTTTCAATGGCAAAAATCAATGAATATTGTAAATGCACAAACAGTAATATCTCCACATTGCAAGGTGCAATTCGGAAATTTTTTGCTTTTTCCTGCTAATCCTAGCATGATAAAGAAGATTCAAAGAGAGTGAGAGCCCAGCTCCTTTCATTCAGTCAGTAGCTTCAAACATTTCTGGTATATGAATAACATGATGTTTTTCAATGGCAAAAATCAATAAATATTGTAAATGCACAAACAGTAATATCTCCACATTGCAAGGTGCAATTCTGAAATTTTTTGCTTTTTCCTGCTAATCCTAGCATGATAAAGAAGATTCAAAGAGAGTGAGATGCCAGCTCCTTTCATTCAGTCAGTAGCTTCAAACATTTCTGGACGTTTTTCAATGGCAAAAATGAATGAATATTGTAAATGCACAAACAGTAATATCTCCACATTGCAAGGTGCAATTCTGAAATTTTTTGCTTTTTCCTGTTAATCCTAGCATGATAAAGGAGATTCAAAGAGAGTGAGATGCCAGCTCCTTTCATTCAGTCAGTAGCTTCAAACATTTCTGGTATATGAAAAACATGTTTTTCAATGGCAAAAATCAATGAATATTGTAAATGCACAAACAGTAATATCTCCACATTGCAAGGTGCAATTCTGAAATTTTTTGCTTTTTCCTGCTAATCCTAGCATGATAAAGAAGATTCAAAGAGAGTGAGATGCCAGCTCCTTTCATTCAGTCAGTAGCTTCAAACATTTCTGGTATATGAAAAACATGTTTTCAATGGCAAAAATCAATGAATATTGTAAATGCACAAACAGCAATATCTCCACATTGCAAGGTGCAATTCGGAAATTTTTTGCTTTTTCCTGCTAATCCTAGCATGATAAAGAAGATTCAAAGAGAGTGAGATGCCAGCTCCTTTCATTCAGTCAGTAGCTTCAAACATTTCTGGTATATGAATAACATGATGTTTTTCAATGGCAAAAATCAATGAATATTGTAAATGCACAAACAGTAATATCTCCACATTGCAAGGTGCAATTCGGAAATTTTTTGCTTTTTCCTGCTAATCCTAGCATGATAAAGAAGATTCAAAGAGAGTGAGATGCCAGCTCCTTTCATTCAGTCAGAAGCTTCAAACATTTCTGGTATATGAATAACATGATGTTTTTCAATGGCAAAAATCAATGAATATTGTAAATGCACAAACAGTAATATCTCCACATTGCAAGGTGCAATTCTAAAATTTTTTGCTTTTTCCTGCTAATCCTAGCATGATAAAGAAGATTCAAAGAGAGTGAGATGCCAGCTCCTTTCATTCAGTCAGTAGCTTCAAACATTTCTGGTATATGAAAAACATGTTTTTCAATGGCAAAAATCAATGAATATTGTAAATGCTCAAACAGTAATATCTCCACATTGCAAGGTGCAATTCTGAAATTTTTTGCTTTTTCCTGTTAATCCTAGCATGATAAAGAAGATTCAAAGAGAGTGAGATGCCAGCTCCTTTCATTCAGTTAGTAGCTTCAAACATTTCTGGTATATGAAAAACATGTTTTTCAATGGCAAAAATCAATGAATATTGTAAATGCAGAAACAGTAATATCTCCACATTGCAAGGTGCAATTCTGAAATTTTTTGCTTTTTCCTGTTAATCCTAGCATGATAAAGAAGATTCAAAGAGAGTGAGATGCCAGCTCCTTTCATTCAGTCAGTAGCTTCAAACATTTCTGGACGTTTTTCAATGGCAAAAATGAATGAATATTGTAAATGCACAAACAGTAATATCTACACATTGCAAGGTGCAATTCTGAAATTTTTTGCTTTTTCCTGTTAATCCTAGCATGATAAAGAAGATTCAAAGAGAGTGAGATGCCAGCTCCTTTCATTCAGTCAGTAGCTTCAAACATTTCTGGTATATGAAAAACATGTTTTTCAATGGCAAAAATCAATGAATATTGTAAATGCACAAACAGTAATATCTCCACATTGCAAGGTGCAATTCTGAAATTTTTTGCTTTTTCCTGCTAATCCTAGCATGATAAAGAAGATTCAAAGAGAGTGAGATGCCAGCTCCTTTCATTCAGTCAGTAGCTTCAAACATTTCTGGTATATGAAAAACATGTTTTCAATGGCAAAAATCAATGAATATTGTAAATGCACAAACAGTAATATCTCCACATTGCAAGGTGCAATTCGGAAATTTTTTGCTTTTTCCTGCTAATCCTAGCATGATAAATAAGATTCAAAGAGAGTGAGATGCCAGCTCCTTTCATTCAGTCAGTAGCTTCAAACATTTCTGGTATATGAATAACATGATGTTTTTCAATGGCAAAAATCAATGAATATTGTAAATGCACAAACAGTAATATCTCCACATTGCAAGGTGCAATTCGGAAATTTTTTGCTTTTTCCTGCTAATCCTAGCATGATAAAGAAGATTCAAAGAGAGTGAGATGCCAGCTCCTTTCATTCAGTCAGTAGCTTCAAACATTTCTGGTATATGAATAACATGATGTTTTTCAATGGCAAAAATCAATGAATATTGTAAATGCACAAACAGTAATATCTCCACATTGCAAGGTGCAATTCTGAAATTTTTTGCTTTTTCCTGCTAATCCTAGCATGATAAAGAAGATTCAAAGAGAGTGAGATGCCAGCTCCTTTCATTCAGTCAGTAGCTTCAAACATTTCTGGTATATGAAAAACATGTTTTTCAATGGCAAAAATCAATGAATATTGTAAATGCACAAACAGTAATATCTCCACATTGCAAGGTGCAATTCTCAAATTTTTTGCTTTTTCCTGTTAATCCTAGCATGATAAAGAAGATTCAAAGAGAGTGAGATGCCAGCTCCTTTCATTCAGTCAGTAGCTTCAAACATTTCTGGTATATGAAAAACATGTTTTTCAATGGCAAAAATCAATGAATATTGTAAATGCACAAACAGTAATATCTACACATTGCAAGGTGCAATTCTGAAATTTTTTGCTTTTTCCTGTTAATCCTAGCATGATAAAGAAGATTCAAAGAGAGTGAGATGCCAGCTCCTTTCATTCAGTCAGTAGCTTCAAACATTTCTGGTATATGAAAAACATGTTTTTCAATGGCAAAAATCAATGAATATTGTAAATGCACAAACAGTAATATCTCCACATTGCAAGGTGCAATTCTGAAATTTTTTGCTTTTTCCTGCTAATCCTAGCATGATAAAGATTCAAAGAGAGTGAGATGCCAGCTCCTTTCATTCAGTCAGTAGCTTCAAACATTTCTGGTATATGAAAAACATGTTTTCAATGGCAAAAATCAATGAATATTGTAAATGCACAAACAGTAATATCTCCACATTGCAAGGTGCAATTCGGAAATTTTTTGTTTTTCCTGCTAATCCTAGCATGATAAAGAAGATTCAAAGAGAGTGAGATGCCAGCTCGTTTCATTCAGTCAGTAGCTTCAAACATTTCTGGTATATGAATAACATGATGTTTTTCAATGGCAAAAATCAATGAATATTGTAAATGCACAAACAGTAATATCTCCACATTGCAAGGTGCAATTCTGAAATTTTTTGCTTTTTCCTGCTAATCCTAGCATGATAAAGAAGATTCAAAGAGAGTGAGATGCCAGCTCCTTTCATTCAGTCAGTAGCTTCAAACATTTCTGGACGTTTTTCAATGGCAAAAATCAATGAATATTGTAAATGCACAAACAGTAATATCTCCACATTGCAAGGTGCAATTCTGAAATTTTTTGCTTTTTCCTGTTAATCCTAGCATGATAAAGAAGATTCAAAGAGAGTGAGATGCCAGCTCCTTTCATTCAGTCAGTAGCTTCAAACATTTCTGGTATATGAAAAACATGTTTTTCAATGGCAAA
Organism: Phyllobates terribilis; assembly: GCF_046119375.1. Taxonomy (NCBI): domain Eukaryota; kingdom Metazoa; phylum Chordata; class Amphibia; order Anura; family Dendrobatidae; genus Phyllobates; species Phyllobates terribilis. Next base: position 28,176 of record NW_027364850.1, read on the forward strand.
AATCAATGAATATTGTAAATGCACAAACAGTAATATCTCCACATTGCAAGGTGCAATTCTGAAATTTTTTGCTTTTTCCTGCTAATCCTAGCATGATAAAGAAGATTCAAAGAGAGTGAGATGCCAGCTCCTTTCATTCAGTCAGTAGCTTCAAACATTTCTGGTATATGAAAAACATGTTTTTCAATGGCAAAAATCAATGAATATTGTAAATGCACAAACAGTAATATCTCCACATTGCAAGGTGCAATTCTGAAATTTTTTGCTTTTTCCTGCTAATCCTAGCATGATAAAGAAGATTCAAAGAGAGTGAGATGCCAGCTCCTTTCATTCAGTCAGTAGCTTCAAACATTTTTGGACGTTTTTCAATGGCAAAAATCAATGAATATTGTAAATGCACAAACAGTAATATCTCCACATTGCAAGGTGCAATTCTGAAATTTTTTGCTTTTTCCTGCTAATCCTAGCATGATAAAGAAGATTCAAAGAGAGTGAGATGCCAGCTCCTTTCATTCAGTCAGTAGCTTCAAACATTTCTGGTATATGAAAAACATGTTTTTCAATGGCAAAAATCAATGAATATTGTAAATGCACAAACAGTAATATCTCCACATTGCAAGGTGCAATTCTGAAATTTTTTGCTTTTTCCTGTTAATCCTAGCATGATAAAGAAGATTCAAAGAGAGTGAGATGCCAGCTCCTTTCATTCAGTCAGTAGCTTCAAACATTTCTGGTATATGAAAAACATGTTTTTCAATGGCAAAAATCAATGAATATTGTAAATGCACAAACAGTAATATCTCCACATTGCAAGGTGCAATTCTGAAATTTTTTGCTTTTTCTTGCTAATCCTAGCATGATAAAGAAGATTCAAAGAGAGTGAGATGCCAGCTCCTTTCATTCAGTCAGTAGCTTCAAACATTTCTGGACGTTTTTCAATGGCAAAAATCAATGAATATTGTAAATGCACAAACAGTAATATCTCCACATTGCAAGGTGCAATTCTGAAATTTTTTGCTTTTTCCTGTTAATCCTAGCATGTTAAAGAAGATTCACAGAGAGTGAGATGCCAGCTCCTTTCATTCAGTCAGTAGCTTCAAACATTTCTGGTATATGAAAAACATGTTTTTCAATGGCAAAAATCAATGAATATTGTAAATGCACAAACAGTAATATCTCCACATTGCAAGGTGCAATTCTGAAATTTTTTGCTTTTTCCTGCTAATCCTAGCATGATAAAGAAGATTCAAAGAGAGTGAGATGCCAGCTCCTTTCATTCAGTCAGTAGCTTCAAACATTTCTGGTATATGAAAAACATGTTTTTCAATGGCAAAAATCAATGAATATTGTAAATGCACAAACAGTAATATCTCCACATTGCAAGGTGCAATTCAGAAATTTTTTGCTTTTTCCTGCTAATCCTAGCATGATAAAGAAGATTCAAAGAGAGTGAAATGCCAGCTCCTTTCATTCAGTCAGTAGCTTCAAACATTTCTGGTATATGAATAACATGATGTTTTTCAATGGCAAAAATCAATGAATATTGTAAATGCACAAACAGTAATATCTCCACATTGCAAGGTGCAATTCTGAAATTTTTTGCTTTTTCCTGTTAATCCTAGCATGATAAAGAAGATTCAAAGAGAGTGAGATGCCAGCTCCTTTCATTCAGTCAGTAGCTTCAAACATTTCTGGTATATGAAAAACATGTTTTTCAATGGCAAAAATCAATGAATATTGTAAATGCACAAACAGTAATATCTCCACATTGCAAGGTGCAATTCTGAAATTTTTTGCTTTTTCCTGTTAATCCTAGCATGATAAAGAAGATTCAAAGAGAGTGAGATGCCAGCTCCTTTCATTCAGTCAGTAGCTTCAAACATTTCTGGACGTTTTTCAATGGCAAAAATCAATGAATATTGTAAATGCACAAACAGTAATATCTACACATTGCAAGGTGCAATTCTGAAATTTTTTGCTTTTTCCTGTTAATCCTAGCATGATAAAGAAGATTCAAAGAGAGTGAGATGCCAGCTCCTTTCATTCAGTCAGTAGCTTCAAACATTTCTGGAATATGAAAAACATGTTTTTCAATGGCAAAAATCAATGAATATTGTAAATGCACAAACAGTAATATCTCCACATTGCAAGGTGCAATTCTGAAATTTTTTGCTTTTTCCTGCTAATCCTAGCATGATAAAGAAGATTCAAAGAGAGTGAGATGCCAGCTCCTTTCATTCAGTCAGTAGCTTCAAACATTTCTGGTATATGAAAAACATGTTTTCAATGGCAAAAATCAATGAATATTGTAAATGCACAAACAGTAATATCTCCACATTGCAAGGTGCAATTCGGAAATTTTTTGCTTTTTCCTGCTAATCCTAGCATGATAAAGAAGATTCAAAGAGAGTGAGATGCCAGCTCCTTTCATTCAGTCAGTAGCTTCAAACATTTCTGGTATATGAATAACATGATGTTTTTCAATGGCAAAAATCAATGAATATTGTAAATGCACAAACAGTAATATCTCCACATTGCAAGGTGCAATTCGGAAATTTTTTGCTTTTTCCTGCTAATCCTAGCATGATAAAGAAGATTCAAAGAGAGTGAGATGCCAGCTCCTTTCATTCAGTCAGTAGCTTCAAACATTTCTGGTATATGAATAACATGATGTTTTTCAATGGCAAAAATCAATGAATATTGTAAATGCACAAACAGTAATATCTCCACATTGCAAGGTGCAATTCTGAAATTTTTTGCTTTTTCCTGCTAATCCTAGCATGATAAAGAAGATTCAAAGAGAGTGAGATGCCAGCTCCTTTCATTCAGTCAGTAGCTTCAAACATTTCTGGACGTTTTTCAATGGCAAAAATCAATGAATATTGTAAATGCACAAACAGTAATATCTTCACATTGCAAGGTGCAATTCTGAAATTTTTTGCTTTTTCCTGTTAATCCTAGCATGATAAAGAAGATTCAAAGAGAGTGAGATGCCAGCTCCTTTCATTCAGTCAGTAGCTTCAAACATTTCTGGTATATGAAAAACATGTTTTTCAATGGCAAAAATCAATGAATATTGTAAATGCACAAACAGTAATATCTCCACATTGCAAGGTGCAATTCTGAAATTTTTTGCTTTTTCCTGCTAATCCTAGCATGATAAAGAAGATTCAAAGAGAGTGAGATGCCAGCTCCTTTCATTCAGTCAGTAGCTTCAAACATTTCTGGTATATGAAAAACATGTTTTTCAATGGCAAAAATCAATGAATATTGTAAATGCACAAACAGTAATATCTCCACATTGCAAGGTGCAATTCTGAAATTTTTTGCTTTTTCCTGCTAATCCTAGCATGATAAAGAAGATTCAAAGAGAGTGAGATGCCAGCTCCTTTCATTCAGTCAGTAGCTTCAAACATTTTTGGACGTTTTTCAATGGCAAAAATCAATGAATATTGTAAATGCACAAACAGTAATATCTCCACATTGCAAGGTGCAATTCTGAAATTTTTTGCTTTTTCCTGCTAATCCTAGCATGATAAAGAAGATTCAAAGAGAGTGAGATGCCAGCTCCTTTCATTCAGTCAGTAGCTTCAAACATTTCTGGTATATGAAAAACATGTTTTTCAATGGCAAAAATCAATGAATATTGTAAATGCACAAACAGTAATATCTCCACATTGCAAGGTGCAATTCTGAAATTTTTTGCTTTTTCCTGTTAAACCTAGCATGATAAAGAAGATTCAAAGAGAGTGAGATGCCAGCTCCTTTCATTCAGTCAGTAGCTTCAAACATTTCTGGTATATGAAAAACATGTTTTTCAATGGCAAAAATCAATGAATATTGTAAATGCACAAACAGTAATATCTCCAAATTGCAAGGTGCAATTCTGAAATTTTTTGCTTTTTCTTGCTAATCCTAGCATGATAAAGAAGATTCAAAGAGAGTGAGATGCCAGCTCCTTTCATTCAGTCAGTAGCTTCAAACATTTCTGGACGTTTTTCAATGGCAAAAATCAATGAATATTGTAAATGCACAAACAGTAATATCTCCACATTGCAAGGTGCAATTCTGAAATTTTTTGCTTTTTCCTGTTAATCCTAGCATGATAAAGAAGATTCAAAGAGAGTGAGATGCCAGCTCCTTTCATTCAGTCAGTAGCTTCAAACATTTCTGGTATATGAAAAACATGTTTTTCAATGGCAAAAATCAATGAATATTGTAAATGCACAAACAGTAATATCTCCACATTGCAAGGTGCAATTCTGAATTTTTTTGCTTTTTCCTGCTAATCCTAGCATGATAAAGAAGATTCAAAGAGAGTGAGATGCCAGCTCCTTTCATTCAGTCAGTAGCTTCAAACATTTCTGGTATATGAAAAACATGTTTTTCAATGGCAAAAATCAATGAATATTGTAAATGCACAAACAGTAATATCTCCACATTGCAAGGTGCAATTCGGAAATTTTTTGCTTTTTCCTGCTAATCCTAGCATGATAAAGAAGATTCAAAGAGAGTGAGATGCCAGCTCCTTTCATTCAGTCAGTAGCTTCAAACATTTCTGGTATATGAATAACATGATGTTTTTCAATGGCAAAAATCAATGAATATTGTAAATGCACAAACAGTAATATCTCCACATTGCAAGGTGCAATTCTGAAATTTTTTGCTTTTTCCTGCTAATCCTAGCATGATAAAGAAGATTCAAAGAGAGTGAGATGCCAGCTCCTTTCATTCAGTCAGTAGCTTCAAACATTTCTGGACGTTTTTCAATGGCAAAAATCAATGAATATTGTAAATGCACAAACAGTAATATCTCCACATTGCAAGGTGCAATTCTGAAATTTTTTGCTTTTTCCTGTTAATCCTAGCATGATAAAGAAGATTCAAAGAGAGTGAGATGCCAGCTCCTTTCATTCAGTCAGTAGCTTCAAACATTTCTGGTATATGAAAAACATGTTTTTCAATGGCAAAAATCAATGAATATTGTAAATGCACAAACAGTAATATCTCCACATTGCAAGGTGCAATTCGGAAATTTTTTGCTTTTTCCTGCTAATCCTAGCATGATAAAGAAGATTCAAAGAGAGTGAGATGCCAGCTCCTTTCATTCAGTCAGTAGCTTCAAACATTTCTGGTATATGAATAACATGATGTTTTTCAATGGCAAAAATCAATGAATATTGTAAATGCACAAACAGTAATATCTCCACATTGCAAGGTGCAATTCGGAAATTTTTTGCTTTTTCCTGCTAATCCTAGCATGATAAAGAAGATTCAAAGAGAGTGAGATGCCAGCTCCTTTCATTCAGTCAGTAGCTTCAAACATTTCTGGTATATGAATAACATGATGTTTTTCAATGGCAAAAATCAATGAATATTGTAAATGCACAAAAAGTAATATCTCCACATTGCAAGGTGCAATTCTGAAATTTTTTGCTTTTTCCTGCTAATCCTAGCATGATAAAGAAGATTCAAAGAGAGTGAGATGCCAGCTCCTTTCATTCAGTCAGTAGCTTCAAACATTTCTGGACGTTTTTCAATGGCAAAAATCAATGAATATTGTAAATGCACAAACAGTAATATCTCCACATTGCAAGGTGCAATTCTGAAATTTTTTGCTTTTTCCTGTTAATCCTAGCATGATAAAGAAGATTCAAAGAGAGTGAGATGCCAGCTCCTTTCATTCAGTCAGTAGCTTCAAACATTTCTGGTATATGAAAAACATGTTTTTCAATGGCAAAAATCAATGAATATTGTAAATGCACAAACAGTAATATCTCCACATTGCAAGGTGCAATTCTGAAATTTTTTGCTTTTTCCTGCTAATCCTAGCATGATAAAGAAGATTCAAAGAGAGTGAGATGCCAGCTCCTTTCATTCAGTCAGTAGCTTCAAACATTTCTGGTATATGAAAAACATGTTTTTCAATGGCAAAAATCAATGAATATTGTAAATGCACAAACAGTAATATCTCCACATTGCAAGGTGCAATTCTGAAATTTTTTGCTTTTTCCTGCTAATCCTAGCATGATAAAGAAGATTCAAAGAGAGTGAGATGCCAGCTCCTTTCATTCAGTCAGTAGCTTCAAACATTTTTGGACGTTTTTCAATGGCAAAAATCAATGAATATTGTAAATGCACAAACAGTAATATCTCCACATTGCAAGGTGCAATTCTGAAATTTTTTGCTTTTTCCTGCTAATCCTAGCATGATAAAGAAGATTCAAAGAGAGTGAGATGCCAGCTCCTTTCATTCAGTCAGTAGCTTCAAACATTTCTGGTATATGAAAAACATGTTTTTCAATGGCAAAAATCAATGAATATTGTAAATGCACAAACAGTAATATCTCCACATTGCAAGGTGCAATTCTGAAATTTTTTGCTTTTTCCTGTTAAACCTAGCATGATAAAGAAGATTCAAAGAGAGTGAGATGCCAGCTCCTTTCATTCAGTCAGTTGCTTCAAACATTTCTGGTATATGAAAAACATGTTTTTCAATGGCAAAAATCAATGAATATTGTAAATGCACAAACAGTAATATCTCCACATTGCAAGGTGCAATTCTGAAATTTTTTGCTTTTTCTTGCTAATCCTAGCATGATAAAGAAGATTCAAAGAGAGTGAGATGCCAGCTCCTTTCATTCAGTCAGTAGCTTCAAACATTTCTGGACGTTTTTCAATGGCAAAAATCAATGAATATTGTAAATGCACAAACAGTAATATCTCCACATTGCAAGGTGCAATTCTGAAATTTTTTGCTTTTTCCTGTTAATCCTAGCATGATAAAGAAGATTCAAAGAGAGTGAGATGCCAGCTCCTTTCATTCAGTCAGTAGCTTCAAACATTTCTGGTATATGAAAAACATGTTTTTCAATGGCAAAAATCAATGAATATTGTAAATGCACAAACAGTAATATCTCCACATTGCAAGGTGCAATTCTGAATTTTTTTGCTTTTTCCTGCTAATCCTAGCATGATAAAGAAGATTCAAAGAGAGTGAGATGCCAGCTCCTTTCATTCAGTCAGTAGCTTCAAACATTTCTGGTATATGAAAAACATGTTTTTCAATGGCAAAAATCAATGAATATTGTAAATGCACAAACAGTAATATCTCCACATTGCAAGGTGCAATTCGGAAATTTTTTGCTTTTTCCTGCTAATCCTAGCATGATAAAGAAGATTCAAAGAGAGTGAGATGCCAGCTCCTTTCATTCAGTCAGTAGCTTCAAACATTTCTGGTATATGAATAACATGATGTTTTTCAATGGCAAAAATCAATGAATATTGTAAATGCACAAACAGTAATATCTCCACATTGCAAGGTGCAATTCTGAAATTTTTTGCTTTTTCCTGCTAATCCTAGCATGATAAAGAAGATTCAAAGAGAGTGAGATGCCAGCTCCTTTCATTCAGTCAGTAGCTTCAAACATTTCTGGACGTTTTTCAATGGCAAAAATCAATGAATATTGTAAATGCACAAACAGTAATATCTCCACATTGCAAGGTGCAATTCTGAAATTTTTTGCTTTTTCCTGTTAATCCTAGCATGATAAAGAAGATTCAAAGAGAGTGAGATGCCAGCTCCTTTCATTCAGTCAGTAGCTTCAAACATTTCTGGTATATGAAAAACATGTTTTTCAATGGCAAAAATCAATGAATATTGTAAATGCACAAACAGTAATATCTCCACATTGCAAGGTGCAATTCTGAAATTTTTTGCTTTTTCCTGCTAATCCTAGCATGATAAAGAAGATTCAAAGAGAGTGAGATGCCAGCTCCTTTCATTCAGTCAGTAGCTTCAAACATTTCTGGTATATGAAAAACATGTTTTTCAATGGCAAAAATCAATGAATATTGTAAATGCACAAACAGTAATATCTCCACATTGCAAGGTGCAATTCTGAAATTTTTTGCTTTTTCCTGCTAATCCTAGCATGATAAAGAAGATTCAAAGAGAGTGAGATGCCAGCTCCTTTCATTCAGTCAGTAGCTTCAAACATTTTTGGACGTTTTTCAATGGCAAAAATCAATGAATATTGTAAATGCACAAACAGTAATATCTCCACATTGCAAGGTGCAATTCTGAAATTTTTTGCTTTTTCCTGCTAATCCTAGCATGATAAAGAAGATTCAAAGAGAGTGAGATGCCAGCTCCTTTCATTCAGTCAGTAGCTTCAAACATTTCTGGTATATGAAAAACATGTTTTTCAATGGCAAAAATCAATGAATATTGTAAATGCACAAACAGTAATATCTCCACATTGCAAGGTGCAATTCTGAAATTTTTTGCTTTTTCCTGTTAAACCTAGCATGATAAAGAAGATTCAAAGAGAGTGAGATGCCAGCTCCTTTCATTCAGTCAGTAGCTTCAAACATTTCTGGTATATGAAAAACATGTTTTTCAATGGCAAAAATCAATGAATATTGTAAATGCACAAACAGTAATATCTCCACATTGCAAGGTGCAATTCTGAAATTTTTTGCTTTTTCTTGCTAATCCTAGCATGATAAAGAAGATTCAAAGAGAGTGAGATGCCAGCTCCTTTCATTCAGTCAGTAGCTTCAAACATTTCTGGACGTTTTTCAATGGCAAAAATCAATGAATATTGTAAATGCACAAACAGTAATATCTCCACATTGCAAGGTGCAATTCTGAAATTTTTTGCTTTTTCCTGTTAATCCTAGCATGATAAAGAAGATTCAAAGAGAGTGAGATGCCAGCTCCTTTCATTCAGTCAGTAGCTTCAAACATTTCTGGTATATGAAAAACATGTTTTTCAATGGCAAAAATCAATGAATATTGTAAATGCACAAACAGTAATATCTCCACATTGCAAGGTGCAATTCGGAAATTTTTTGCTTTTTCCTGCTAATCCTAGCATGATAAAGAAGATTCAAAGAGAGTGAGATGCCAGCTCCTTTCATTCAGTCAGTAGCTTCAAACATTTCTGGTATATGAATAACATGATGTTTTTCAATGGCAAAAATCAATGAATATTGTAAATGCACAAACAGTAATATCTCCACATTGCAAGGTGCAATTCTGAAATTTTTTGCTTTTTCCTGCTAATCCTAGCATGATAAAGAAGATTCAAAGAGAGTGAGATGCCAGCTCCTTTCATTCAGTCAGTAGCTTCAAACATTTCTGGACGTTTTTCAATGGCAAAAATCAATGAATATTGTAAATGCACAAACAGTAATATCTCCACATTGCAAGGTGCAATTCTGAAATTTTTTGCTTTTTCCTGTTAATCCTAGCATGATAAAGAAGATTCAAAGAGAGTGAGATGCCAGCTCCTTTCATTCAGTCAGTAGCTTCAAACATTTCTGGTATATGAAAAACATGTTTTTCAATGGCAAAAATCAATGAATATTGTAAATGCACAAACAGTAATATCTCCACATTGCAAGGTGCAATTCGGAAATTTTTTGCTTTTTCCTGCTAATCCTAGCATGATAAAGAAGATTCAAAGAGAGTGAGATGCCAGCTCCTTTCATTCAGTCAGTAGCTTCAAACATTTCTGGTATATGAATAACATGATGTTTTTCAATGGCAAAAATCAATGAATATTGTAAATGCACAAACAGTAATATCTCCACATTGCAAGGTGCAATTCGGAAATTTTTTGCTTTTTCCTGCTAATCCTAGCATGATAAAGAAGATTCAAAGAGAGTGAGATGCCAGCTCCTTTCATTCAGTCAGTAGCTTCAAACATTTCTGGTATATGAATAACATGATGTTTTTCAATGGCAAAAATCAATGAATATTGTAAATGCACAAACAGTAATATCTCCACATTGCAAGGTGCAATTCTGAAATTTTTTGCTTTTTCCTGCTAATCCTAGCATGATAAAGAAGATTCAAAGAGAGTGAGATGCCAGCTCCTTTCATTCAGTCAGTAGCTTCAAACATTTCTGGACGTTTTTCAATGGCAAAAATCAATGAATATTGTAAATGCACAAACAGTAATATCTCCACATTGCAAGGTGCAATTCTGAAATTTTTTGCTTTTTCCTGTTAATCCTAGCATGATAAAGAAGATTCAAAGAGAGTGAGATGCCAGCTCCTTTCATTCAGTCAGTAGCTTCAAACATTTCTGGTATATGAAAAACATGTTTTTCAATGGCAAAAATCAATGAATATTGTAAATGCACAAACAGTAATATCTCCACATTGCAAGGTGCAATTCTGAAATTTTTTGCTTTTTCCTGCTAATCCTAGCATGATAAAGAAGATTCAAAGAGAGTGAGATGCCAGCTCCTTTCATTCAGTCAGTAGCTTCAAACATTTCTGGTATATGAAAAACATGTTTTTCAATGGCAAAAATCAATGAATATTGTAAATGCACAAACAGTAATATCTCCACATTGCAAGGTGCAATTCTGAAATTTTTTGCTTTTTCCTGCTAATCCTAGCATGATAAAGAAGATTCAAAGAGAGTGAGATGCCAGCTCCTTTCATTCAGTCAGTAGCTTCAAACATTTTTGGACGTTTTTCAATGGCAAAAATCAATGAATATTGTAAATGCACAAACAGTAATATCTCCACATTGCAAGGTGCAATTCTGAAATTTTTTGCTTTTTCCTGCTAATCCTAGCATGATAAAGAAGATTCAAAGAGAGTGAGATGCCAGCTCCTTTCATTCAGTCAGTAGCTTCAAACATTTCTGGTATATGAAAAACATGTTTTTCAATGGCAAAAATCAATGAATATTGTAAATGCACAAACAGTAATATCTCCACATTGCAAGGTGCAATTCTGAAATTTTTTGCTTTTTCCTGTTAAACCTAGCATGATAAAGAAGATTCAAAGAGAGTGAGATGCCAGCTCCTTTCATTCAGTCAGTAGCTTCAAACATTTCTGGTATATGAAAAACATGTTTTTCAATGGCAAAAATCAATGAATATTGTAAATGCACAAACAGTAATATCTCCACATTGCAAGGTGCAATTCTGAAATTTTTTGCTTTTTCTTGCTAATCCTAGCATGATAAAGAAGATTCAAAGAGAGTGAGATGCCAGCTCCTTTCATTCAGTCAGTAGCTTCAAACATTTCTGGACGTTTTTCAATGGCAAAAATCAATGAATATTGTAAATGCACAAACAGTAATATCTCCACATTGCAAGGTGCAATTCTGAAATTTTTTGCTTTTTCCTGTTAATCCTAGCATGATAAAGAAGATTCAAAGAGAGTGAGATGCCAGCTCCTTTCATTCAGTCAGTAGCTTCAAACATTTCTGGTATATGAAAAACATGTTTTTCAATGGCAAAAATCAATGAATATTGTAAATGCACAAACAGTAATATCTCCACATTGCAAGGTGCAATTCTGAATTTTTTTGCTTTTTCCTGCTAATCCTAGCATGATAAAGAAGATTCAAAGAGAGTGAGATGCCAGCTCCTTTCATTCAGTCAGTAGCTTCAAACATTTCTGGTATATGAAAAACATGTTTTTCAATGGCAAAAATCAATGAATATTGTAAATGCACAAACAGTAATATCTCCACATTGCAAGGTGCAATTCGGAAATTTTTTGCTTTTTCCTGCTAATCCTAGCATGATAAAGAAGATTCAAAGAGAGTGAGATGCCAGCTCCTTTCATTCAGTCAGTAGCTTCAAACATTTCTGGTATATGAATAACATGATGTTTTTCAATGGCAAAAATCAATGAATATTGTAAATGCACAAACAGTAATATCTCCACATTGCAAGGTGCAATTCTGAAATTTTTTGCTTTTTCCTGCTAATCCTAGCATGATAAAGAAGATTCAAAGAGAGTGAGATGCCAGCTCCTTTCATTCAGTCAGTAGCTTCAAACATTTCTGGACGTTTTTCAATGGCAAAAATCAATGAATATTGTAAATGCACAAACAGTAATATCTCCACATTGCAAGGTGCAATTCTGAAATTTTTTGCTTTTTCCTGTTAATCCTAGCATGATAAATAAGATTCAAAGAGAGTGAGATGCCAGCTCCTTTCATTCAGTCAGTAGCTTCAAACATTTCTGGTATATGAAAAACATGTTTTTCAATGGCAAAAATCAATGAATATTGTAAATGCACAAACAGTAATATCTCCACATTGCAAGGTGCAATTCTGAAATTTTTTGCTTTTTCCTGCTAATCCTAGCATGATAAAGAAGATTCAAAGAGAGTGAGATGCCAGCTCCTTTCATTCAGTCAGTAGCTTCAAACATTTCTGGTATATGAAAAACATGTTTTTCAATGGCAAAAATCAATGAATATTGTAAATGCACAAACAGTAATATCTCCACATTGCAAGGTGCAATTCTGAAATTTTTTGCTTTTTCCTGCTAATCCTAGCATGATAAAGAAGATTCAAAGAGAGTGAGATGCCAGCTCCTTTCATTCAGTCAGTAGCTTCAAACATTTTTGGACGTTTTTCAATGGCAAAAATCAATGAATATTGTAAATGCACAAACAGTAATATCTCCACATTGCAAGGTGCAATTCTGAAATTTTTTGCTTTTTCCTGCTAATCCTAGCATGATAAAGAAGATTCAAAGAGAGTGAGATGCCAGCTCCTTTCATTCAGTCAGTAGCTTCAAACATTTCTGGTATATGAAAAACATGTTTTTCAATGGCAAAAATCAATGAATATTGTAAATGCACAAACAGTAATATCTCCACATTGCAAGGTGCAATTCTGAAATTTTTTGCTTTTTCCTGTTAAACCTAGCATGATAAAGAAGATTCAAAGAGAGTGAGATGCCAGCTCCTTTCATTCAGTCAGTAGCTTCAAACATTTCTGGTATATGAAAAACATGTTTTTCAATGGCAAAAATCAATGAATATTGTAAATGCACAAACAGTAATATCTCCACATTGCAAGGTGCAATTCTGAAATTTTTTGCTTTTTCTTGCTAATCCTAGCATGATAAAGAAGATTCAAAGAGAGTGAGATGCCAGCTCCTTTCATTCAGTCAGTAGCTTCAAACATTTCTGGACGTTTTTCAATGGCAAAAATCAATGAATATTGTAAATGCACAAACAGTAATATCTCCACATTGCAAGGTGCAATTCTGAAATTTTTTGCTTTTTCCTGTTAATCCTAGCATGATAAAGAAGATTCAAAGAGAGTGAGATGCCAGCTCCTTTCATTCAGTCAGTAGCTTCAAACATTTCTGGTATATGAAAAACATGTTTTTCAATGGCAAAAATCAATGAATATTGTAAATGCACAAACAGTAATATCTCCACATTGCAAGGTGCAATTCTGAATTTTTTTGCTTTTTCCTGCTAATCCTAGCATGATAAAGAAGATTCAAAGAGAGTGAGATGCCAGCTCCTTTCATTCAGTCAGTAGCTTCAAACATTTCTGGTATATGAAAAACATGTTTTTCAATTGCAAAAATCAATGAATATTGTAAATGCACAAACAGTAATATCTCCACATTGCAAGGTGCAATTCGGAAATTTTTTGCTTTTTCCTGCTAATCCTAGCATGATAAAGAAGATTCAAAGAGAGTGAGATGCCAGCTCCTTTCATTCAGTCAGTAGCTTCAAACATTTCTGGTATATGAATAACATGATGTTTTTCAATGGCAAAAATCAATGAATATTGTAAATGCACAAACAGTAATATCTCCACATTGCAAGGTGCAATTCTGAAATTTTTTGCTTTTTCCTGCTAATCCTAGCATGATAAAGAAGATTCAAAGAGAGTGAGATGCCAGCTCCTTTCATTCAGTCAGTAGCTTCAAACATTTCTGGTATATGAAAAACATGTTTTTCAATGGCAAAAATCAATGAATATTGTAAATGCACAAACAGTAATATCTCCACATTGCAAGGTGCAATTCTGAAATTTTTTGCTTTTTCCTGTTAATCCTAGCATGATAAAGAAGATTCAAAGAGAGTGAGATGCCAGCTCCTTTCATTCAGTCAGTAGCTTCAAACATTTCTGGTATATGAAAAACATGTTTTTCAATGGCAAAAATCAATGAATATTGTGAATGCACAAACAGTAATATCTCCACATTGCAAGGTGCAATTCTGAAATTTTTTGCTTTTTCTTGCTAATCCTAGCATGATAAAGAAAGTTCAAAGAGAGTGAGATGCCAGCTCCTTTCATTCAGTCAGTAGCTTCAAACATTTCTGGACGTTTTTCAATGTCAAAAATCAATGAATATTGTAAATGCACAAACAGTAATATCTCCACATTGCAAGGTGCAATTCTGAAATTTTTTGCTTTTTCCTGTTAATCCTAGCATGATAAAGAAGATTCAAAGAGAGTGAGATGCCAGCTCCTTTCATTCAGTCAGTAGCTTCAAACATTTCTGGACGTTTTTCAATGTCAAAAATCAATGAATATTGTAAATGCACAAACAGTAATATCTCCACATTGCAAGGTGCAATTCTGAAATTTTTTGCTTTTTCCTGCTAATCCTAGCATGATAAAGAAGATTCAAAGAGAGTGAGATGCCAGCTCCTTTCATTCAGTCAGTAGCTTCAAACATTTCTGGACGTTTTTCAATGGCAAAAATCAATGAATATTGTAAATGCACAAACAGTAATATCTCCACATTGCAAGGTGCAATTCTGAAATTTTTTGCTTTTTCCTGTTAATCCTAGCATGATAAAGAAGATTCAAAGAGAGTGAGATGCCAGCTCCTTTCATTCAGTCAGTAGCTTCAAACATTTCTGGTATATGAAAAACATGTTTTTCAATAGCAAAAATCAATGAATATTGTAAATGCACAAACAGTAATATCTCCACATTGCAAGGTGCAATTCTGAAATTTTTTGCTTTTTCCTGTTAATCCTAGCATGATAAAGAAGATTCAAAGAGAGTGAGATGCCAGCTCCTTTCATTCAGTCAGTAGCTTCAAACATTTCTGGACGTTTTTCAATGGCAAAAATCAATGAATATTGTAAATGCACAAACAGTAATATCTACACATTGCAAGGTGCAATTCTGAAATTTTTTGCTTTTTCCTGTTAATCCTAGCATGATAAAGAAGATTCAAAGAGAGTGAGATGCCAGCTCCTTTCATTCAGTCAGTAGCTTCAAACATTTCTGGTATATGAAAAACATGTTTTTCAATGGCAAAAATCAATGAATATTGTAAATGCACAAACAGTAATATCTCCACATTGCAAGGTGCAATTCTGAAATTTTTTGCTTTTTCCTGCTAATCCTAGCATGATAAAGAAGATTCAAAGAGAGTGAGATGCCAGCTCCTTTCATTCAGTCAGTAGCTTCAAACATTTCTGGTATATGAAAAACATGTTTTCAATGGCAAAAATCAATGAATATTGTAAATGCACAAACAGTAATATCTCCACATTGCAAGGTGCAATTCGGAAATTTTTTGCTTTTTCCTGCTAATCCTAGCATGATAAAGAAGATTCAAAGAGAGTGAGATGCCAGCTCCTTTCATTCAGTCAGTAGCTTCAAACATTTCTGGTATATGAATAACATGATGTTTTTCAATGGCAAAAATCAATGAATATTGTAAATGCACAAACAGTAATATCTCCACATTGCAAGGTGCAATTCGGAAATTTTTTGCTTTTTCCTGCTAATCCTAGCATGATAAAGAAGATTCAAAGAGAGTGAGATGCCAGCTCCTTTCATTCAGTCAGTAGCTTCAAACATTTCTGGTATATGAATAACATGATGTTTTTCAATGGCAAAAATCAATGAATATTGTAAATGCACAAACAGTAATATCTCCACATTGCAAGGTGCAATTCTGAAAATTTTTGCTTTTTCTTGCTAATCCTAGCATGATAAAGAAGATTCAAAGAGAGTGAGATGCCAGCTCCTTTCATTCAGTCAGTAGCTTCAAACATTTCTGGACGTTTTTCAATGGCAAAAATCAATGAATATTGTAAATGCACAAACAGTAATATCTCCACATTGCAAGGTGCAATTCTGAAATTTTTTGCTTTTTCCTGTTAATCCTAGCATGATAAAGAAGATTCAAAGAGAGTGAGATGCCAGCTCCTTTCATTCAGTCAGTAGCTTCAAACATTTCTGGTATATGAAAAACATGTTTTTCAATGGCAAAAATCAATGAATATTGTAAATGCACAAACAGTAATATCTCCACATTGCAAGGTGCAATTCTGAAATTTTTTGCTTTTTCCTGCTAATCCTAGCATGATAAAGAAGATTCAAAGAGAGTGAGATGCCAGCTCCTTTCATTCAGTCAGTAGCTTTAAACATTTCTGGTATATGAAAAACATGTTTTTCAATGGCAAAAATCAATGAATATTGTAAATGCACAAACAGTAATATCTCCACATTGCAAGGTGCAATTCTGAAATTTTTTGCTTTTTCCTGCTAATCCTAGCATGATAAAGAAGATTCAAAGAGAGTGAGATGCCAGCTCCTTTCATTCAGTCAGTAGCTTCAAACATTTTTGGACGTTTTTCAATGGCAAAAATCAATGAATATTGTAAATGCACAAACAGTAATATCTCCACATTGCAAGGTGCAATTCTGAAATTTTTTGCTTTTTCCTGCTAATCCTAGCATGATAAAGCAGATTCAAAGAGAGTGAGATGCCAGCTCCTTTCATTCAGTCAGTAGCTTCAAACATTTCTGGTATATGAAAAACATGTTTTTCAATGGCAAAAATCAATGAATATTGTAAATGCACAAACAGTAATATCTCCACATTGCAAGGTGCAATTCTGAAATTTTTTGCTTTTTCCTGCTAATCCTAGCATGATAAAGAAGATTCAAAGAGAGTGAGATGCCAGCTCCTTTCATTCAGTCAGTAGCTTCAAACATTTCTGGACGTTTTTCAATGGCAAAAATCAATGAATATTGTAAATGCACAAACAGTAATATCTCCACATTGCAAGGTGCAATTCTGAAATTTTTTGCTTTTTCCTGTTAATCCTAGCATGATAAAGAAGATTCAAAGAGAGTGAGATGCCAGCTCCCTTCATTCAGTCAGTAGCTTCAAACATTTCTGGTATATGAAAAACATGTTTTTCAATAGCAAAAATCAATGAATATTGTAAATGCACAAACAGTAATATCTCCACATTGCAAGGTGCAATTCTGAAATTTTTTGCTTTTTCCTGTTAATCCTAGCATGATAAAGAAGATTCAAAGAGAGTGAGATGCCAGCTCCTTTCATTCAGTCAGTAGCTTCAAACATTTCTGGACGTTTTTCAATGGCAAAAATCAATGAATATTGTAAATGCACAAACAGTAATATCTACACATTGCAAGGTGCAATTCTGAAATTTTTTGCTTTTTCCTGTTAATCCTAGCATGATAAAGAAGATTCAAAGAGAGTGAGATGCCAGCTCCTTTCATTCAGTCAGTAGCTTCAAACATTTCTGGTATATGAAAAACATGTTTTTCAATGGCAAAAATCAATGAATATTGTAAATGCACAAACAGTAATATCTCCACATTGCAAGGTGCAATTCTGAAATTTTTTGCTTTTTCCTGCTAATCCTAGCATGATAAAGAAGATTCAAAGAGAGTGAGATGCCAGCTCCTTTCATTCAGTCAGTAGCTTCAAACATTTCTGGTATATGAAAAACATGTTTTCAATGGCAAAAATCAATGAATATTGTAAATGCACAAACAGTAATATCTCCACATTGCAAGGTGCAATTCGGAAATTTTTTGCTTTTTCCTGCTAATCCTAGCATGATAAAGAAGATTCAAAGAGAGTGAGATGCCAGCTCCTTTCATTCAGTCAGTAGCTTCAAACATTTCTGGTATATGAATAACATGATGTTTTTCAATGGCAAAAATCAATGAATATTGTAAATGCACAAACAGTAATATCTCCACATTGCAAGGTGCAATTCTGAAAATTTTTGCTTTTTCTTGCTAATCCTAGCATGATAAAGAAGATTCAAAGAGAGTGAGATGCCAGCTCCTTTCATTCAGTCGGTAGCTTCAAACATTTCTGGACGTTTTTCAATGGCAAAAATCAATGAATATTGTAAATGCACAAACAGTAATATCTCCACATTGCAAGGTGCAATTCTGAAATTTTTTGCTTTTTCCTGTTAATCCTAGCATGATAAAGAAGATTCAAAGAGAGTGAGATGCCAGCTCCTTTCATTCAGTCAGTAGCTTCAAACATTTCTGGTATATGAAAAACATGTTTTTCAATGGCAAAAATCAATGAATATTGTAAATGCACAAACAGTAATATCTCCACATTGCAAGGTGCAATTCTGAAATTTTTTGCTTTTTCCTGCTAATCCTAGCATGATAAAGAAGATTCAAAGAGAGTGAGATGCCAGCTCCTTTCATTCAGTCAGTAGCTTTAAACATTTCTGGTATATGAAAAACATGTTTTTCAATGGCAAAAATCAATGAATATTGTAAATGCACAAACAGTAATATCTCCACATTGCAAGGTGCAATTCTGAAATTTTTTGCTTTTTCCTGCTAATCCTAGCATGATAAAGAAGATTCAAAGAGAGTGAGATGCCAGCTCCTTTCATTCAGTCAGTAGCTTCAAACATTTTTGGACGTTTTTCAATGGCAAAAATCAATGAATATTGTAAATGCACAAACAGTAATATCTCCACATTGCAAGGTGCAATTCTGAAATTTTTTGCTTTTTCCTGCTAATCCTAGCATGATAAAGCAGATTCAAAGAGAGTGAGATGCCAGCTCCTTTCATTCAGTCAGTAGCTTGAAACATTTCTGGTATATGAAAAACATGTTTTTCAATGGCAAAAATCAATGAATATTGTAAATGCACAAACAGTAATATCTCCACATTGCAAGGTGCAATTCTGAAATTTTTTGCTTTTTCCTGCTAATCCTAGCATGATAAAGAAGATTCAAAGAGAGTGAGATGCCAGCTCCTTTCATTCAGTCAGTAGCTTCAAACATTTCTGGACGTTTTTCAATGGCAAAAATCAATGAATATTGTAAATGCACAAACAGTAATATCTCCACATTGCAAGGTGCAATTCTGAAATTTTTTGCTTTTTCCTGCTAATCCTAGCATGATAAAGAAGATTCAAAGAGAGTGAGATGCCAGCTACTTTCATTCAGTCTGTAGCTTCAAACATTTCTGGTATATGATTAACATGATGTTTTTCAATGGCAAAAATCAATGAATATTGTAAATGCACAAACAGTAATATCTCCACATTGCAAGGTGCAATTCTGAAATTTTTTGCTTTTTCCTGCTAATCCTAGCATGATAAAGAAGATTCAAAGAGAGTGAGATGCCAGCTCCTTTCATTCAGTCAGTAGCTTCAAACATTTCTGGACGTTTTTCAATGGCAAAAATCAATGAATATTGTAAATGCACAAACAGTAATATCTCCACATTGCAAGGTGCAATTCTGAAATTTTTTGCTTTTTCCTGTTAATCCTAGCATGATAAAGAAGATTCAAAGAGAGTGAGATGCCAGCTCCTTTCATTCAGTCAGTAGCTTCAAACATTTCTGGTATATGAAAAACATGTTTTTCAATGGCAAAAATCAGTGAATATTGTAAATGCACAAACAGTAATATCTCCACATTGCAAGGTGCAATTCTGAAATTTTTTGCTTTTTCCTGTTAATCCTAGCATGATAAAGAAGATTCAAAGAGAGTGAGATGCCAGCTCCTTTCATTCAGTCAGTAGCTTCAAACATTTCTGGACGTTTTTCAATGGCAAAAATCAATGAATATTGTAAATGCACAAACAGTAATATCTCCACATTGCAAGGTGCAATTCTGAAATTTTTTGCTTTTTCCTGCTAATCCTAGCATGATAAAGAAGATTCAAAGAGAGTGAGATGCCAGCTCCTTTCATTCAGTCAGTAGCTTCAAACATTTCTGGTATATGAATAACATGATGTTTTTCAATGGCAAAAATCAATGAATATTGTAAATGCACAAACAGTAATATCTCCACATTGCAAGGTGCAATTCGGAAATTTTTTGCTTTTTCCTGCTAATCCTAGCATGATAAAGAAGATTCAAAGAGAGTGAGATGCCAGCTCCTTTCATTCAGTCAGTAGCTTCAAACATTTCTGGTATATGAATAACATGATGTTTTTCAATGGCAAAAATCAATGAATATTGTAAATGCACAAACAGTAATATCTCCACATTGCAAGGTGCAATTCTGAAATTTTTTGCTTTTTCCTGTTAATCCTAGCATGATAAAGAAGATTCAAAGAGAGTGAGATGCCAGCTCCTTTCATTCAGTCAGTAGCTTCAAACATTTCTGGACGTTTTTCAATGGCAAAAATCAATGAATATTGTAAATGCACAAACAGTAATATCTCCACATTGCAAGGTGCAATTCTGAAATTTTTTGCTTTTTCCTGTTAATCCTAGCATGATAAAGAAGATTCAAAGAGAGTGAGATGCCAGCTCCTTTCATTCAGTCAGTAGCTTCAAACATTTCTGGACGTTTTTCAATGGCAAAAATCAATGAATATTGTAAATGCACAAACAGTAATATCTCCACATTGCAAGGTGCAATTCTGAAATTTTTTGCTTTTTCCTGTTAATCCTAGCATGATAAAGAAGATTCAAAGAGAGTGAGATGCCAGCTCTTCATTCAGTCAGTAGCTTCAAACATTTCTGGTATATGAAAAACATGTTTTTCAATGGCAAAAATCAATGAATATTGTAAATGCACAAACAGTAATATCTCCACATTGCAAGGTGCAATTCTGAAATTTTTTGCTTTTTCCTGCTAATCCTAGCATGATAAAGAAGATTCAAAGAGAGTGAGATGCCAGCTCCTTTCATTCAGTCAGTAGCTTCAAACATTTCTGTTATATGAAAAACATGTTTTTCAATGGCAAAAATCAATGAATATTGTAAATGCACAAACAGTAATATCTCCACATTGCAAGGTGCAATTCTGAAATTTTTTGCTTTTTCCTGCTAATCCTAGCATGATAAAGAAGATTCAAAGAGAGTGAGATGCCAGCTCCTTTCATTCAGTCAGTAGCTTCAAACATTTCTGGACGTTTTTCAATGGCAAAAATCAATGAATATTGTAAATGCACAAACAGTAATATCTCCACATTGCAAGGTGCAATTCTGAAATTTTTTGCTTTTTCCTGCTAATCCTAGCATGATAAAGAAGATTCAAAGAGAGTGAGATGCCAGCTCCTTTCATTCAGTCTGTAGCTTCAAACATTTCTGGTATATGAATAACATGATGTTTTTCAATGGCAAAAATCAATGAATATTGTAAATGCACAAACAGTAATATCTCCACATTGCAAGGTGCAATTCGGAAATTTTTTGCTTTTTCCTGCTAATCCTAGCATGATAAAGAAGATTCAAAGAGAGTGAGATGCCAGCTCCTTTCATTCAGTCAGTAGCTTCAAACATTTCTGGACGTTTTTCAATGGCAAAAATCAATGAATATTGTAAATGCACAAACAGTAATATCTCCACATTGCAAGGTGCAATTCTGAAATTTTTTGCTTTTTCCTGTTAATCCTAGCATGATAAAGAAGATTCAAAGAGAGTGAGATGCCAGCTCCTTTCATTCAGTCAGTAGCTTCAAACATTTCTGGTATATGAAAAACATGTTTTTCAATGGCAAAAATCAATGAATATTGTAAATGCACAAACAGTAATATCTCCACATTGCAAGGTGCAATTCTGAAATTTTTTGCTTTTTCCTGTTAATCCTAGCATGATAAAGAAGATTCAAAGAGAGTGAGATGCCAGCTCCTTTCATTCAGTCAGTAGCTTCAAACATTTCTGGACGTTTTTCAATGGCAAAAATCAATGAATATTGTAAATGCACAAACAGTAATATCTACACATTGCAAGGTGCAATTCTGAAATTTTTTGCTTTTTCCTGTTAATCCTAGCATGATAAAGAAGATTCAAAGAGAGTGAGATGCCAGCTCCTTTCATTCAGTCAGTAGCTTCAAACATTTCTGGTATATGAAAAACATGTTTTTCAATGGCAAAAATCAATGAATATTGTAAATGCACAAACAGTAATATCTCCACATTGCAAGGTGCAATTCTGAAATTTTTTGCTTTTTCCTGCTAATCCTAGCATGATAAAGAAGATTCAAAGAGAGTGAGATGCCAGCTCCTTTCATTCAGTCAGTAGCTTCAAACATTTCTGGTATATGAAAAACATGTTTTCAATGGCAAAAATCAATGAATATTGTAAATGCACAAACAGTAATATCTCCACATTGCAAGGTGCAATTCGGAAATTTTTTGCTTTTTCCTGCTAATCCTAGCATGATAAAGAAGATTCAAAGAGAGTGAGATGCCAGCTCCTTTCATTCAGTCAGTAGCTTCAAACATTTCTGGTATATGAATAACATGATGTTTTTCAATGGCAAAAATCAATGAATATTGTAAATGCACAAACAGTAATATCTCCACATTGCAAGGTGCAATTCGGAAATTTTTTGCTTTTTCCTGCTAATCCTAGCATGATAAAGAAGATTCAAAGAGAGTGAGATGCCAGCTCCTTTCATTCAGTCAGTAGCTTCAAACATTTCTGGTATATGAATAACATGATGTTTTTCAATGGCAAAAATCAATGAATATTGTAAATGCACAAACAGTAATATCTCCACATTGCAAGGTGCAATTCTGAAATTTTTTGCTTTTTCCTGTTAATCCTAGCATGATAAAGAAGATTCAAAGAGAGTGAGATGCCAGCTCCTTTCATTCAGTCAGTAGCTTCAAACATTTCTGGACGTTTTTCAAATGGCAAAAATCAATGAATATTGTAAATGCACAAACAGTAATATCTCCACATTGCAAGGTGCAATTCTGAAATTTTTTGCTTTTTCCTGTTAATCCTAGCATGATAAAGAAGATTCAAAGAGAGTGAGATGCCAGCTCTTCATTCAGTCAGTAGCTTCAAACATTTCTGGTATATGAAAAACATGTTTTTCAATGGCAAAAATCAATGAATATTGTAAATGCACAAACAGTAATATCTCCACATTGCAAGGTGCAATTCTGAAATTTTTTGCTTTTTCCTGCTAATCCTAGCATGATAAAGAAGATTCAAAGAGAGTGAGATGCCAGCTCCTTTCATTCAGTCAGTAGCTTCAAACATTTCTGGTATATGAAAAACATGTTTTTCAATGGCAAAAATCAATGAATATTGTAAATGCACAAACAGTAATATCTCCACATTGCAAGGTGCAATTCTGAAATTTTTTGCTTTTTCCTGCTAATCCTAGCATGATAAAGAAGATTCAAAGAGAGTGAGATGCCAGCTCCTTTCATTCAGTCAGTAGCTTCAAACATTTTTGGACGTTTTTCAATGGCAAAAATCAATGAATATTGTAAATGCACAAACAGTAATATCTCCACATTGCAAGGTGCAATTCTGAAATTTTTTGCTTTTTCCTGCTAATCCTAGCATGATAAAGAAGATTCAAAGAGAGTGAGATGCCAGCTCCTTTCATTCAGTCAGTAGCTTCAAACATTTCTGGTATATGAAAAACATGTTTTTCAATGGCAAAAATCAATGAATATTGTAAATGCACAAACAGTAATATCTCCACATTGCAAGGTGCAATTCTGAAATTTTTTGCTTTTTCCTGCTAATCCTAGCATGATAAAGAAGATTCAAAGAGAGTGAGATGCCAGCTACTTTCATTCAGTCTGTAGCTTCAAACATTTCTGGTATATGATTAACATGATGTTTTTCAATGGCAAAAATCAATGAATATTGTAAATGCAGAAACAGTAATATCTCCACATTGCAAGGTGCAATTCTGAAATTTTTTGCTTTTTCCTGCTAATCCTAGCATGATAAAGAAGATTCAAAGAGAGTGAGATGCCAGCTCCTTTCATTCAGTCAGTAGCTTCAAACATTTCTGGACGTTTTTCAATGGCAAAAATCAATGAATATTGTAAATGCACAAACAGTAATATCTCCACATTGCAAGGTGCAATTCTGAAATTTTTTGCTTTTTCCTGTTAATCCTAGCATGATAAAGAAGATTCAAAGAGAGTGAGATGCCAGCTCCTTTCATTCAGTCAGTAGCTTCAAACATTTCTGGTATATGAAAAACATGTTTTTCAATGGCAAAAATCAGTGAATATTGTAAATGCACAAACAGTAATATCTCCACATTGCAAGGTGCAATTCTGAAATTTTTTGCTTTTTCCTGTTAATCCTAGCATGATAAAGAAGATTCAAAGAGAGTGAGATGCCAGCTCCTTTCATTCAGTCAGTAGCTTCAAACATTTCTGGACGTTTTTCAATGGCAAAAATCAATGAATATTGTAAATGCACAAACAGTAATATCTCCACATTGCAAGGTGCAATTCTGAAATTTTTTGCTTTTTCCTGCTAATCCTAGCATGATAAAGAAGATTCAAAGAGAGTGAGATGCCAGCTCCTTTCATTCAGTCAGTAGCTTCAAACATTTCTGGTATATGAATAACATGATGTTTTTCAATGGCAAAAATCAATGAATATTGTAAATGCACAAACAGTAATATCTCCACATTGCAAGGTGCAATTCGGAAATTTTTTGCTTTTTCCTGCTAATCCTAGCATGATAAAGAAGATTCAAAGAGAGTGAGATGCCAGCTCCTTTCATTCAGTCAGTAGCTTCAAACATTTCTGGTATATGAATAACATGATGTTTTTCAATGGCAAAAATCAATGAATATTGTAAATGCACAAACAGTAATATCTCCACATTGCAAGGTGCAATTCTGAAATTTTTTGCTTTTTCCTGTTAATCCTAGCATGATAAAGAAGATTCAAAGAGAGTGAGATGCCAGCTCCTTTCATTCAGTCAGTAGCTTCAAACATTTCTGGACGTTTTTCAATGGCAAAAATCAATGAATATTGTAAATGCACAAACAGTAATATCTCCACATTGCAAGGTGCAATTCTGAAATTTTTTGCTTTTTCCTGTTAATCCTAGCATGATAAAGAAGATTCAAAGAGAGTGAGATGCCAGCTCCTTTCATTCAGTCAGTAGCTTCAAACATTTCTGGACGTTTTTCAATGGCAAAAATCAATGAATATTGTAAATGCACAAACAGTAATATCTCCACATTGCAAGGTGCAATTCTGAAATTTTTTGCTTTTTCCTGTTAATCCTAGCATGATAAAGAAGATTCAAAGAGAGTGAGATGCCAGCTCTTCATTCAGTCAGTAGCTTCAAACATTTCTGGTATATGAAAAACATGTTTTTCAATGGCAAAAATCAATGAATATTGTAAATGCACAAACAGTAATATCTCCACATTGCAAGGTGCAATTCTGAAATTTTTTGCTTTTTCCTGCTAATCCTAGCATGATAAAGAAGATTCAAAGAGAGTGAGATGCCAGCTCCTTTCATTCAGTCAGTAGCTTCAAACATTTCTGTTATATGAAAAACATGTTTTTCAATGGCAAAAATCAATGAATATTGTAAATGCACAAACAGTAATATCTCCACATTGCAAGGTGCAATTCTGAAATTTTTTGCTTTTTCCTGCTAATCCTAGCATGATAAAGAAGATTCAAAGAGAGTGAGATGCCAGCTCCTTTCATTCAGTCAGTAGCTTCAAACATTTCTGGACGTTTTTCAATGGCAAAAATCAATGAATATTGTAAATGCACAAACAGTAATATCTCCACATTGCAAGGTGCAATTCTGAAATTTTTTGCTTTTTCCTGCTAATCCTAGCATGATAAAGAAGATTCAAAGAGAGTGAGATGCCAGCTCCTTTCATTCAGTCTGTAGCTTCAAACATTTCTGGTATATGAATAACATGATGTTTTTCAATGGCAAAAATCAATGAATATTGTAAATGCACAAACAGTAATATCTCCACATTGCAAGGTGCAATTCGGAAATTTTTTGCTTTTTCCTGCTAATCCTAGCATGATAAAGAAGATTCAAAGAGAGTGAGATGCCAGCTCCTTTCATTCAGTCAGTAGCTTCAAACATTTCTGGACGTTTTTCAATGGCAAAAATCAATGAATATTGTAAATGCACAAACAGTAATATCTCCACATTGCAAGGTGCAATTCTGAAATTTTTTGCTTTTTCCTGTTAATCCTAGCATGATAAAGAAGATTCAAAGAGAGTGAGATGCCAGCTCCTTTCATTCAGTCAGTAGCTTCAAACATTTCTGGTATATGAAAAACATGTTTTTCAATGGCAAAAATCAATGAATATTGTAAATGCACAAACAGTAATATCTCCACATTGCAAGGTGCAATTCTGAAATTTTTTGCTTTTTCCTGTTAATCCTAGCATGATAAAGAAGATTCAAAGAGAGTGAGATGCCAGCTCCTTTCATTCAGTCAGTAGCTTCAAACATTTCTGGACGTTTTTCAATGGCAAAAATCAATGAATATTGTAAATGCACAAACAGTAATATCTACACATTGCAAGGTGCAATTCTGAAATTTTTTGCTTTTTCCTGTTAATCCTAGCATGATAAAGAAGATTCAAAGAGAGTGAGATGCCAGCTCCTTTCATTCAGTCAGTAGCTTTAAACATTTCTGGTATATGAAAAACATGTTTTTCAATGGCAAAAATCAATGAATATTGTAAATGCACAAACAGTAATATCTCCACATTGCAAGGTGCAATTCTGAAATTTTTTGCTTTTTCCTGCTAATCCTAGCATGATAAAGAAGATTCAAAGAGAGTGAGATGCCAGCTCCTTTCATTCAGTCAGTAGCTTCAAACATTTCTGGTATATGAAAAACATGTTTTCAATGGCAAAAATCAATGAATATTGTAAATGCACAAACAGTAATATCTCCACATTGCAAGGTGCAATTCGGAAATTTTTTGCTTTTTCCTGCAAATCCTAGCATGATAAAGAAGATTCAAAGAGAGTGAGATGCCAGCTCCTTTCATTCAGTCAGTAGCTTCAAACATTTCTGGTATATGAATAGCATGATGTTTTTCAATGGCAAAAATCAATGAATATTGTAAATGCACAAACAGTAATATCTCCACATTGCAAGGTGCAATTCGGAAATTTTTTGCTTTTTCCTGCTAATCCTAGCATGATAAAGAAGATTCAAAGAGAGTGAGATGCCAGCTCCTTTCATTCAGTCAGTAGCTTCAAACATTTCTGGTATATGAATAACATGATGTTTTTCAATGGCAAAAATCAATGAATATTGTAAATGCACAAACAGTAATATCTCCACATTGCAAGGTGCAATTCTGAAATTTTTTGCTTTTTCCTGTTAATCCTAGCATGATAAAGAAGATTCAAAGAGAGTGAGATGCCAGCTCCTTTCATTCAGTCAGTAGCTTCAAACATTTCTGGACGTTTTTCAATGGCAAAAATCAATGAATATTGTAAATGCACAAACAGTAATATCTCCACATTGCAAGGTGCAATTCTGAAATTTTTTGCTTTTTCCTGTTAATCCTAGCATGATAAAGAAGATTCAAAGAGAGTGAGATGCCAGCTCCTTTCATTCAGTCAGTAGCTTCAAACATTTCTGGACGTTTTTCAATGGCAAAAATCAATGAATATTGTAAATGCACAAACAGTAATATCTCCACATTGCAAGGTGCAATTCTGAAATTTTTTGCTTTTTCCTGTTAATCCTAGCATGATAAAGAAGATTCAAAGAGAGTGAGATGCCAGCTCTTCATTCAGTCAGTAGCTTCAAACATTTCTGGTATATGAAAAACATGTGTTTCAATGGCAAAAATCAATGAATATTGTAAATGCACAAACAGTAATATCTCCACATTGCAAGGTGCAATTCTGAAATTTTTTGCTTTTTCCTGCTAATCCTAGCATGATAAAGAAGATTCAAAGAGAGTGAGATGCCAGCTCCTTTCATTCAGTCAGTAGCTTCAAACATTTCTGGTATATGAAAAACATGTTTTTCAATGGCAAAAATCAATGAATATTGTAAATGCACAAACAGTAATATCTCCACATTGCAAGGTGCAATTCTGAAATTTTTTGCTTTTTCCTGCTAATCCTAGCATGATAAAGAAGATTCAAAGAGAGTGAGATGCCAGCTCCTTTCATTCAGTCAGTAGCTTCAAACATTTTTGGACGTTTTTCAATGGCAAAAATCAATGAATATTGTAAATGCACAAACAGTAATATCTCCACATTGCAAGGTGCAATTCTGAAATTTTTTGCTTTTTCCTGTTAATCCTAGCATGATAAAGAAGATTCAAAGAGAGTGAGATGCCAGCTCTTCATTCAGTCAGTAGCTTCAAACATTTCTGGTATATGAAAAACATGTTTTTCAATGGCAAAAATCAATGAATATTGTAAATGCACAAACAGTAATATCTCCACATTGCAAGGTGCAATTCTGAAATTTTTTGCTTTTTCCTGCTAATCCTAGCATGATAAAGAAGATTCAAAGAGTGAGATGCCAGCTCCTTTCATTCAGTCAGTAGCTTCAAACATTTCTGGACGTTTTTCAATGGCAAAAATCAATGAATATTGTAAATGCACAAACAGTAATATCTCCACATTGCAAGGTGCAATTCTGAAATTTTTTGCTTTTTCCTGTTAATCCTAGCATGATAAAGAAGATTCAAAGAGAGTGAGATGCCAGCTCTTCATTCAGTCAGTAGCTTCAAACATTTCTGGTATATGAAAAACATGTTTTTCAATGGCAAAAATCAATGAATATTGTAAATGCACAAACAGTAATATCTCCACATTGCAAGGTGCAATTCTGAAATTTTCTGCTTTTTCCTGCTAATCCTAGCATGATAAAGAAGATTCAAAGAGTGAGATGCCAGCTCCTTTCATTCAGTCAGTAGCTTCAAACATTTCTGGACGTTTTTCATTGGCAAAAATCAATGAATATTGTAAATGCACAAACAGTAATATCTCCACATTGCAAGGTTTAATTCTGAAATTTATTGCTTTTTCCTGCTAATCCTAGCATGATAAAGAAGATTCAAAGAGAGTGAGATGCCAGCTCCTTTCATTCAGTCAGTAGCTTCAAACATTTCTGGTATATGAAAAACATGTTTTTCAATGGCAAAAATCAATGAATATTGTAAATGCACAAACAGTAATATCTCCAAATTGCAAGGTGCAATTCTGAAATTTTTTGCTTTTTCCTGCTAATCCTAGCATGATAAGGAAGATTCAAAGAGAGTGAGATGCCAGCTCCTTTCATTCAGTCAGTAGCTTCAAACATTTTTGGACGTTTTTCAATGGCAAAAATCAATGAATATTGTAAATGCACAAACAGTAATATCTCCACATTGCAAGGTGCAATTCTGTAATTTTTTGCTTTTTCCTGCTAATCCTAGCATGATAAAGAAGATTCAAAGAGAGTGAGATGCCAGCTCCTTTCATTCAGTCAGTAGCTTCAAACATTTCTGGACGTTTTTCAATGGCAAAAATCAATGAATATTGTAAATGCACAAACAGTAATATCTCCACATTGCAAGGTGCAATTCTGACATTTTTTGCTTTTTCCTGTTAATCCTAGCATGATAAAGAAGATTCAAAGAGAGTGAGATGCCAGCTCTTCATTCAGTCAGTAGCTTCAAACATTTCTGGTATATGAAAAACATGTTTTTCAATGGCAAAAATCAATGAATATTGTAAATGCACAAACAGTAATATCTCCACATTGCAAGGTGCAATTCTGAAATTTTTTGCTTTTTCCTGCTAATCCTAGCATGATAAAGAAGATTCAAAGAGTGAGATGCCAGCTCCTTTCATTCAGTCAGTAGCTTCAAACATTTCTGGACGTTTTTCAATGGCAAAAATCAATGAATATTGTAAATGCACAAACAGTAATATCTCCACATTGCAAGGTTTAATTCTGAAATTTATTGCTTTTTCCTGCTAATGCTAGCATGATAAAGAAGATTCAAAGAGAGTGAGATGCCAGCTCCTTTCATTCAGTCAGTAGCTTCAAACATTTCTGGTATATGAAAAACATGTTTTTCAATGGCAAAAATCAATGAATATTGTAAATGCACAAACAGTAATATCTCCACATTGCAAGGTGCAATTCTGAAATTTTTTGCTTTTTCCTGCTAATCCTAGCATGATAAAGAAGATTCAAAGAGAGTGAGATGCCAGCTCCTTTCATTCAGTCAGTAGCTTCAAACATTTTTGGACGTTTTTCAATGGCAAAAATCAATGAATATTGTAAATGCACAAACAGTAATATCTCCACATTGCAAGGTGCAATTCTGTAATTTTTTGCTTTTTCCTGCTAATCCTAGCATGATAAAGAAGATTCAAAGAGAGTGAGATGCCAGCTCCTTTCATTCAGTCAGTAGCTTCAAACATTTCTGGTATATGAAAAACATGTTTTTCAATGGCAAAAATCAATGAATATTGTAAATGCACAAACAGTAATATCTCCACATTGCAAGGTGCAATTCTGAAATGTTTTGCTTTTTCCTGCTAATCCTAGCATGATAAAGAAGATTCAAAGAGAGTGAGATGCCAGCTCCTTTCATTCAGTCAGTAGCTTCAAACATTTTTGGACGTTTTTCAATGGCAAAAATCAATGAATATTGTAAATGCACAAACAGTAATATCTCCACATTGCAAGGTGCAATTCTGAAATTTTTTGCTTTTTCCTGCTAATCCTAGCATGATAAAGAAGATTCAAAGAGAGTGAGATGCCAGCTCCTTTCATTCAGTCAGTAGCTTCAAACATTTCTGGTATATGAAAAACATGTTTTTCAATGGCAAAAATCAATGAATATTGTAAATGCACAAACAGTAATATCTCCACATTGCAAGGTGCAATTCTGAAATTTTTTGCTTTTTCCTGCTAATCCTAGCATGATAAAGAAGATTCAAAGAGAGTGAGATGCCAGCTCCTTTCATTCAGTCAGTAGCTTCAAACATTTCTGGTATATGAAAAACATGTTTTTCAATGGCAAAAATCAATGAATATTGTAAATGCACAAACAGTAATATCTCCACATTGCAAGGTGCAATTCGGAAATTTTTTGCTTTTTCCTGCTAATCCTAGCATGATAAAGAAGATTCAAAGAGAGTGAGATGCCAGCTCCTTTCATTCAGTCAGTAGCTTCAAACATTTCTGGTATATGAAAACATGATTTTCAATGGCAAAAATCAATGAATATTGTAAATGCACAAACAGTAATATCTCCACATTGCAAGGTGCAATTCTGAAATTTTTTGCTTTTTCCTGCTAATCCTAGCATGATAAAGAAGATTCAAAGAGAGTGAGATGCCAGCTCCTTTCATTCAGTCAGTAGCTTCAAACATTTTTGGACGTTTTTCAATGGCAAAAATCAATGAATATTGTAAATGCACAAACAGTAATATCTCCACATTGCAAGGTGCAATTCTGTAATTTTTTGCTTTTTCCTGCTAATCCTAGCATGATAAAGAAGATTCAAAGAGAGTGAGATGCCAGCTCCTTTCATTCAGTCAGTAGCTTCAAACATTTCTGGTATATGAAAAACATGTTTTTCAATGGCAAAAATCAATGAATATTGTAAATGCACAAACAGTAATATCTCCACATTGCAAGGTGCAATTCTGAAATTTTTTGCTTTTTCCTGCTAATCCTAGCATGATAAAGAAGATTCAAAGAGAGTGAGATGCCAGCTCCTTTCATTCAGTCAGTAGCTTCAAACATTTTTGGACGTTTTTCAATGGCAAAAATCAATGAATATTGTAAATGCACAAACAGTAATATCTCCACATTGCAAGGTGCAATTCTGAAATTTTTTGCTTTTTCCTGCTAATCCTAGCATGATAAAGAAGATTCAAAGAGAGTGAGATGCCAGCTCCTTTCATTCAGTCAGTAGCTTCAAACATTTCTGGTATATGAAAAACATGTTTTTCAATGGCAAAAATCAATGAATATTGTAAATGCACAAACAGTAATATCTCCACATTGCAAGGTGCAATTCTGAAATTTTTTGCTTTTTCCTGCTAATCCTAGCATGATAAAGAAGATTCAAAGAGAGTGAGATGTCAGCTCCTTTCATTCAGTCAGTAGCTTCAAACATTTCTGGTATATGAAAAACATGTTTTTCAATGGCAAAAATCAATGAATATTGTAAATGCACAAACAGTAATATCTCCACATTGCAAGGTGCAATTCGGAAATTTTTTGCTTTTTCCTGCTAATCCTAGCATGATAAAGAAGATTCAAAGAGAGTGAGATGCCAGCTCCTTTCATTCAGTCAGTAGCTTCAAACATTTCTGGTATATGAATAACATGATGTTTTTCAATGGCAAAAATCAATGAATATTGTAAATGCACAAACAGTAATATCTCCACATTGCAAGGTGCAATTCTGAAATTTTTTGCTTTTTCCTGCTAATCCTAGCATGATAAAGAAGATTCAAAGAGAGTGAGATGCCAGCTCCTTTCATTCAGTCAGTAGCTTCAAACATTTTTGGACGTTTTTCAATGGCAAAAATCAATGAATATTGTAAATGCACAAACAGTAATATCTCCACATTGCAAGGTGCAATTCTGAAATTTTTTGCTTTTTCCTGCTAATCCTAGCATGATAAAGAAGATTCAAAGAGAGTGAGATGCCAGCTCCTTTCATTCAGTCAGTAGCTTCAAACATTTCTGGTATATGAAAAACATGTTTTTCAATGGCAAAAATCAATGAATATTGTAAATGCACAAACAGTAATATCTCCACATTGCAAGGTGCAATTCTGAAATTTTTTGCTTTTTCCTGCTAATCCTAGCATGATAAAGAAGATTCAAAGAGAGTGACATGCCAGCTCCTTTCATTCAGTCAGTAGCTTCAAACATTTCTGGACGTTTTTCAATGGCAAAAATCAATGAATATTGTAAATGCACAAACAGTAATATCTCCACATTGCAAGGTGCAATTCTGAAATTTTTTGCTTTTTCCTGTTAATCCTAGCATGGTAAAGAAGATTCAAAGAGAGTGAGATGCCAGCTCCTTTCATTCAGTCAGTAGCTTCAAACATTTCTGGACGTTTTTCAATGGCAAAAATCAATGAATATTGTAAATGCACAAACAGTAATATCTCCACATTGCAAGGTGCAATTCTGAAATTTTTTGCTTTTTCCTGTTAATCCTAGCATGATAAAGAAGATTCAAAGAGAGTGAGATGCCAGCTCTTCATTCAGTCAGTAGCTTCAAACATTTCTGGTATATGAAAAACATGTTTTTCAATGGCAAAAATCAATGAATATTGTAAATGCACAAACAGTAATATCTCCACATTGCAAGGTGCAATTCTGAAATTTTTTGCTTTTTCCTGCTAATCCTAGCATGATAAAGAAGATTCAAAGAGTGAGATGCCAGCTCCTTTCATTCAGTCAGTAGCTTCAAACATTTCTGGACGTTTTTCAATGGCAAAAATCAATGAATATTGTAAATGCACAAACAGTAATATCTCCACATTGCAAGGTGCAATTCTGAAATTTTTTGCTTTTTCCTGCTAATCCTAGCATGATAAAGAAGATTCAAAGAGAGTGAGATGCCAGCTCCTTTCATTCAGTCAGTAGCTTCAAACATTTTTGGACGTTTTTCAATGGCAAAAATCAATGAATATTGTAAATGCACAAACAGTAATATCTCCACATTGCAAGGTGCAATTCTGAAATTTTTTGCTTTTTCCTGCTAATCCTAGCATGATAAAGAAGATTCAAAGAGAGTGAGATGCCAGCTCCTTTCATTCAGTCAGTAGCTTCAAACATTTCTGGTATATGAAAAACATGTTTTTCAATGGCAAAAATCAATGAATATTGTAAATGCACAAACAGTAATATCTCCACATTGCAAGGTGCAATTCTGAAATTTTTTGCTTTTTCCTGCTAATCCTAGCATGATAAAGAAGATTCAAAGAGAGTGACATGCCAGCTCCTTTCATTCAGTCAGTAGCTTCAAACATTTCTGGACGTTTTTCAATGGCAAAAATCAATGAATATTGTAAATGCACAAACAGTAATATCTCCACATTGCAAGGTGCAATTCTGAAATTTTTTGCTTTTTCCTGTTAATCCTAGCATGGTAAAGAAGATTCAAAGAGAGTGACATGCCAGCTCCTTTCATTCAGTCAGTAGCTTCAAACATTTCTGGACGTTTTTCAATGGCAAAAATCAATGAATATTGTAAATGCACAAACAGTAATATCTCCACATTGCAAGGTGCAATTCTGAAATTTTTTGCTTTTTCCTGTTAATCCTAGCATGATAAAGAAGATTCAAAGAGAGTGAGATGCCAGCTCTTCATTCAGTCAGTAGCTTCAAACATTTCTGGTATATGAAAAACATGTTTTTCAATGGCAAAAATCAATGAATATTGTAAATGCACAAACAGTAATATCTCCACATTGCAAGGTGCAATTCTGAAATTTTTTGCTTTTTCCTGCTAATCCTAGCATGATAAAGAAGATTCAAAGAGTGAGATGCCAGCTCCTTTCATTCAGTCAGTAGCTTCAAACATTTCTGGACGTTTTTCAATGGCAAAAATCAATGAATATTGTAAATGCACAAACAGTAATATCTCCACATTGCAAGGTGCAATTCTGAAATTTTTTGCTTTTTCCTGCTAATCCTAGCATGATAAAGAAGATTCAAAGAGTGAGATGCCAGCTCCTTTCATTCAGTCAGTAGCTTCAAACATTTCTGGACGTTTTTCAATGGCAAAAATCAATGAATATTGTAAATGCACAAACAGTAATATCTCCACAATGCAAGGTGCAATTCTGAAATTTATTGCTTTTTCCTGCTAATGCTAGCATGATAAAGAAGATTCAAAGAGAGTGAGATGCCAGCTCCTTTCATTCAGTCAGTAGCTTCAAACATTTCTGGTATATGAAAAACATGTTTTTCAATGGCAAAAATCAATGAATATTGTAAATGCACAAACAGTAATATCTCCACATTGCAAGGTGCAATTCTGAAATTTTTTGCTTTTTCTTGCTAATCCTAGCATGATAAAGAAGATTCAAAGAGAGTGAGATGCCAGCTCCTTTCATTCAGTCAGTAGCTTCAAACATTTCTGGACGTTTTTCAATGGCAAAAATAAATGAATATTGTAAATGCACAAACAGTAATATCTCCACATTGCAAGGTGCAATTCTGAAATTTTTTGCTTTTTCCTGTTAATCCTAGCATGATAAAGAAGATTCAAAGAGAGTGAGATGCCAGCTCTTCATTCAGTCAGTAGCTTCAAACATTTCTGGTATATGAAAAACATGTTTTTCAATGGCAAAAATCAATGAATATTGTAAATGCACAAACAGTAATATCTCCACATTGCAAGGTGCAATTCTGAAATTTTTTGCTTTTTCCTGCTAATCCTAGCATGATAAAGAAGATTCAAAGAGTGAGATGCCAGCTCCTTTCATTCAGTCAGTAGCTTCAAACATTTCTGGACGTTTTTCAATGGCAAAAATCAATGAATATTGTAAATGCACAAACAGTAATATCTCCACATTGCAAGGTGCAATTCTGAAATTTTTTGCTTTTTCCTGTTAATCCTAGCATGAAAGAGAAGATTCAAAGAGAGTGAGATGCCAGCTCTTCATTCAGTCAGTAGCTTCAAACATTTCTGGTATATGAAAAACATGTTTTTCAATGGCAAAAATCAATGAATATTGTAAATGCACAAACAGTAATATCTCCACATTGCAAGGTGCAATTCTGAAATTTTTTGCTTTTTCCTGCTAATCCTAGCATGATAAAGAAGATTCAAAGAGTGAGATGCCAGCTCCTTTCATTCAGTCAGTAGCTTCAAACATTTCTGGACGTTTTTCAATGGCAAAAATCAATGAATATTGTAAATGCACAAACAGTAATATCTCCACATTGCAAGGTGCAATTCTGAAATTTTTTGCTTTTTCCTGCTAATCCTAGCATGATAAAGAAGATTCAAAGAGTGAGATGCCAGCTCCTTTCATTCAGTCAGTAGCTTCAAACATTTCTGGACGTTTTTCAATGGCAAAAATCAATGAATATTGTAAATGCACAAACAGTAATATCTCCACATTGCAAGGTTTAATTCTGAAATTTATTGCTTTTTCCTGCTAATCCTAGCATGATAAAGAAGATTCAAAGAGAGTGAGATGCCAGCTCCTTTCATTCAGTCAGTAGCTTCAAACATTTCTGGTATATGAAAAACATGTTTTTCAATGGCAAAAATCAATGAATATTGTAAATGCACAAACAGTAATATCTCCACATTGCAAGGTGCAATTCTGAAATTTTTTGCTTTTTCCTGCTAATCCTAGCATGATAAAGAAGATTCAAAGAGAGTGAGATGCCAGCTCCTTTCATTCAGTCAGTAGCTTCAAACATTTTTGGACGTTTTTCAATGGCAAAAATCAATGAATATTGTAAATGCACAAACAGTAATATCTCCACATTGCAAGGTGCAATTCTGTAATTTTTTGCTTTTTCCTGCTAATCCTAGCATGATAAAGAAGATTCAAAGAGAGTGAGATGCCAGCTCCTTTCATTCAGTCAGTAGCTTCAAACATTTCTGGACGTTTTTCAATGGCAAAAATCAATGAATATTGTAAATGCACAAACAGTAATATCTCCACATTGCAAGGTGCAATTCTGAAATTTTTTGCTTTTTCCTGTTAATCCTAGCATGATAAAGAAGATTCAAAGAGAGTGAGATGCCAGCTCTTCATTCAGTCAGTAGCTTCAAACATTTCTGGTATATGAAAAACATGTTTTTCAATGGCAAAAATCAATGAATATTGTAAATGCACAAACAGTAATATCTCCACATTGCAAGGTGCAATTCTGAAATTTTTTGCTTTTTCCTGCTAATCCTAGCATGATAAAGAAGATTCAAAGAGTGAGATGCCAGCTCCTTTCATTCAGTCAGTAGCTTCAAACATTTCTGGACGTTTTTCAATGGCAAAAATCAATGAATATTGTAAATGCACAAACAGTAATATCTCCACATTGCAAGGTTTAATTCTGAAATTTATTGCTTTTTCCTGCTAATCCTAGCATGATAAAGAAGATTCAAAGAGAGTGAGATGCCAGCTCCTTTCATTCAGTCAGTAGCTTCAAACATTTCTGGTATATGAAAAACATGTTTTTCAATGGCAAAAATCAATGAATATTGTAAATGCACAAACAGTAATATCTCCACATTGCAAGGTGCAATTCTGAAATTTTTTGCTTTTTCCTGCTAATCCTAGCATGATAAAGAAGATTCAAAGAGAGTGAGATGCCATCTCCTTTCATTCAGTCAGTAGCTTCAAACATTTTTGGACGTTTTTCAATGGCAAAAATCAATGAATATTGTAAATGCACAAACAGTAATATCTCCACATTGCAAGGTGCAATTCTGTAATTTTTTGCTTTTTCCTGCTAATCCTAGCATGATAAAGAAGATTCAAAGAGAGTGAGATGCCAGCTCCTTTCATTCAGTCAGTAGCTTCAAACATTTCTGGTATATGAAAAACATGTTTTTCAATGGCAAAAATCAATGAATATTGTAAATGCACAAACAGTAATATCTCCACATTGCAAGGTGCAATTCTGAAATTTTTTGCTTTTTCCTGCTAATCCTAGCATGATAAAGAAGATTCAAAGAGAGTGAGATGCCAGCTCCTTTCATTCAGTCAGTAGCTTCAAACATTTCTGGTATATGAAAAACATGTTTTTCAATGGCAAAAATCAATGAATATTGTAAATGCACAAACAGTAATATCTCCACATTGCAAGGTGCAATTCTGAAATTTTTTGCTTTTTCCTGCTAATCCTAGCATGATAAAGAAGATTCAAAGAGAGTGAGATGCCAGCTCCTTTCATTCAGTCAGTAGCTTCAAACATTTCTGGTATATGAAAAACATGTTTTTCAATGGCAAAAATCAATGAATATTGTAAATGCACAAACAGTAATATCTCCACATTGCAAGGTGCAATTCGGAAATTTTTTGCTTTTTCCTGCTAATCCTAGCATGATAAAGAAGATTCAAAGAGAGTGAGATGCCAGCTCCTTTCATTCAGTCAGTAGCTTCAAACATTTCTGGTATATGAATAACATGATGTTTTTCAATGGCAAAAATCAATGAATATTGTAAATGCACAAACAGTAATATCTCCACATTGCAAGGTGCAATTCTGAAATTTTTTGCTTTTTCCTGCTAATCCTAGCATGATAAAGAAGATTCAAAGAGAGTGAGTTGCCAGCTCCTTTCATTCAGTTAGTAGCTTCAAACATTTTTGGACGTTTTTCAATGGCAAAAATCAATGAATATTGTAAATGCACAAACAGTAATATCTCCACATTGCAAGGTGCAATTCTGAAATTTTTTGCTTTTTCCTGCTAATCCTAGCATGATAAAGAAGATTCAAAGAGAGTGAGATGCCAGCTCCTTTCATTCAGTCAGTAGCTTCAAACATTTCTGGTATATGAAAAACATGTTTTTCAATGGCAAAAATCAATGAATATTGTAAATGCACAAACAGTAATATCTCCACATTGCAAGGTGCAATTCTGAAATTTATTGCTTTTTCCTGCTAATCCTAGCATGATAAAGAAGATTCAAAGAGAGTGAGATGCCAGCTCCTTTCATTCAGTCAGTAGCTTCAAACATTTCTGGTATATGAAAAACATGTTTTTCAATGGCAAAAATCAATGAATATTGTAAATGCACAAACAGTAATATCTCCACATTGCAAGGTGCAATTCTGAAATTTTTTGCTTTTTCCTGCTAATCCTAGCATGATAAAGAAGATTCAAAGAGAGTGAGATGCCAGCTCCTTTCATTCAGTCAGTAGCTTCAAACATTTTTGGACGTTTTTCAATGGCAAAAATCAATGAATATTGTAAATGCACAAACAGTAATATCTCCACATTGCAAGGTGCAATTCTGTAATTTTTTGCTTTTTACTGCTAATCCTAGCATGATAAAGAAGATTCAAAGAGAGTGAGATGCCAGCTCCTTTCATTCAGTCAGTAGCTTCAAACATTTCTGGTATATGAAAAACATGTTTTTCAATGGCAAAAATCAATGAATATTGTAAATGCACAAACAGTAATATCTCCACATTGCAAGGTGCAATTCTGAAATTTTTTGCTTTTTCCTGCTAATCCTAGCATGATAAAGAAGATTCAAAGAGAGTGAGATGCCAGCTCCTTTCATTCAGTCAGTAGCTTCAAACATTTTTGGACGTTTTTCAATGGCAAAAATCAATGAATATTGTAAATGCACAAACAGTAATATCTCCACATTGCAAGGTGCAATTCTGAAATTTTTTGCTTTTTCCTGCTAATCCTAGCATGATAAAGAAGATTCAAAGAGAGTGAGATGCCAGCTCCTTTCATTCAGTCAGTAGCTTCAAACATTTCTGGTATATGAAAAACATGTTTTTCAATGGCAAAAATCAATGAATATTGTAAATGCACAAACAGTAATATCTCCACATTGCAAGGTGCAATTCTGAAATTTTTTGCTTTTTCCTGCTAATCCTAGCATGATAAAGAAGATGCAAAGAGAGTGAGATGTCAGCTCCTTTCATTCAGTCAGTAGCTTCAAACATTTCTGGTATATGAAAAACATGTTTTTCAATGGCAAAAATCAATGAATATTGTAAATGCACAAACAGTAATATCTCCACATTGCAAGGTGCAATTCGGAAATTTTTTGCTTTTTCCTGCTAATCCTAGCATGATAAAGAAGATTCAAAGAGAGTGAGATGCCAGCTCCTTTCATTCAGTCAGTAGCTTCAAACATTTCTGGTATATGAATAACATGATGTTTTTCAATGGCAAAAATCAATGAATATTGTAAATGCACAAACAGTAATATCTCCACATTGCAAGGTGCAATTCTGAAATTTTTTGCTTTTTCCTGCTAATCCTAGCATGATAAAGAAGATTCAAAGAGAGTGAGATGCCAGCTCCTTTCATTCAGTCAGTAGCTTCAAACATTTTTGGACGTTTTTCAATGGCAAAAATCAATGAATATTGTAAATGCACAAACAGTAATATCTCCACATTGCAAGGTGCAATTCTGAAATTTTTTGCTTTTTCCTGCTAATCCTAGCATGATAAAGAAGATTCAAAGAGTGTGAGATGCCAGCTCCTTTCATTCAGTCAGTAGCTTCAAACATTTCTGGTATATGAAAAACATGTTTTTCAATGGCAAAAATCAATGAATATTGTAAATGCACAAACAGTAATATCTCCACATTGCAAGGTGCAATTCTGAAATTTTTTGCTTTTTCCTGCTAATCCTAGCATGATAAAGAAGATTCAAAGAGAGTGAGATGCCAGCTCCTTTCATTCAGTCAGTAGCTTCAAACATTTCTGGACGTTTTTCAATGGCAAAAATCAATGAATATTGTAAATGCACAAACAGTAATATCTCCACATTGCAAGGTGCAATTCTGAAATTTTTTGCTTTTTCCTGTTAATCCTAGCATGATAAAGAAGATTCAAAGAGAGTGAGATGCCAGCTCCTTTCATTCAGTCAGTAGCTTCAAACATTTCTGGACGTTTTTCAATGGCAAAAATCAATGAATATTGTAAATGCACAAACAGTAATATCTCCACATTGCAAGGTGCAATTCTGAAATTTTTTGCTTTTTCCTGTTAATCCTAGCATGATAAAGAAGATTCAAAGAGAGTGAGATGCCAGCTCTTCATTCAGTCAGTAGCTTCAAACATTTCTGGTATATGAAAAACATGTTTTTCAATGGCAAAAATCAATGAATATTGTAAATGCACAAACAGTAATATCTCCACATTGCAAGGTGCAATTCTGAAATTTTTTGCTTTTTCCTGCTAATCCTAGCATGATAAAGAAGATTCAAAGAGTGAGATGCCAGCTCCTTTCATTCAGTCAGTAGCTTCAAACATTTCTGGACGTTTTTCAATGGCAAAAATCAATGAATATTGTAAATGCACAAACAGTAATATCTCCACATTGCAAGGTGCAATTCTGAAATTTTTTGCTTTTTCCTGTTAATCCTAGCATGATAAAGAAGATTCAAAGAGAGTGAGATGCCAGCTCTTCATTCAGTCAGTAGCTTCAAACATTTCTGGTATATGAAAAACATGTTTTTCAATGGCAAAAATCAATGAATATTGTAAATGCACAAACAGTAATATCTCCACATTGCAAGGTGCAATTCTGAAATTTTTTGCTTTTTCCTGCTAATCCTAGCATGATAAAGAAGATTCAAAGAGTGAGATGCCAGCTCCTTTCATTCAGTCAGTAGCTTCAAACATTTCTGGACGTTTTTCAATGGCAAAAATCAATGAATATTGTAAATGCACAAACAGTAATATCTCCACAATGCAAGGTGCAATTCTGAAATTTATTGCTTTTTCCTGCTAATGCTAGCATGATAAAGAAGATTCAAAGAGAGTGAGATGCCAGCTCCTTTCATTCTGTCAGTAGATTCAAACATTTCTGGTATATGAAAAACATGTTTTTCAATGGCAAAAATCAATGAATATTGTAAATGCACAAACAGTAATATCTCCACATTGCAAGGTGCAATTCTGAAATTTTTTGCTTTTTCCTGCTAATCCTAGCATGATAAAGAAGATTCAAAGAGAGTGAGATGCCAGCTCCTTTCATTCAGTCAGTAGCTTCAAACATTTTTGGACGTTTTTCAATGGCAAAAATCAATGAATATTGTAAATGCACAAACAGTAATATCTCCACATTGCAAGGTGCAATTCTGAAGTTTTTTGCTTTTTCCTGCTAATCCTAGCATGATAAAGAAGATTCAAAGAGAGTGAGATGCCAGCTCCTTTCATTCAGTCAGTAGCTTCAAACATTTCTGGTATATGAAAAACATGTTTTTCAATGGCAAAAATCAATGAATATTGTAAATGCACAAACAGTAATATCTCCACATTGCAAGGTGCAATTCTGAAATTTTTTGCTTTTTCCTGCTAATCCTAGCATGATAAAGAAGATTCAAAGAGAGTGAGATGCCAGCTCCTTTCATTCAGTCAGTAGCTTCAAACATTTTTGGACGTTTTTCAATGGCAAAAATCAATGAATATTGTAAATGCACAAACAGTAATATCTCCACATTGCAAGGTGCAATTCTGAAATTTTTTGCTTTTTCCTGCTAATCCTAGCATGATAAAGAAGATTCAAAGAGAGTGAGATGCCAGCTCCTTTCATTCAGTCAGTAGCTTCAAACATTTCTGGTATATGAAAAACATGTTTTTCAATGGCAAAAATCAATGAATATTGTAAATGCACAAACAGTAATATCTCCACATTGCAAGGTGCAATTCTGAAATTTTTTGCTTTTTCCTGCTAATCCTAGCATGATAAAGAAGATTCAAAGAGAGTGAGATGCCAGCTCCTTTCATTCAGTCAGTAGCTTCAAACATTTCTGGTATATGAAAAACATGTTTTTCAATGGCAAAAATCAATGAATATTGTAAATGCACAAACAGTAATATCTCCACATTGCAAGGTGCAATTCGGAAATTTTTTGCTTTTTCCTGCTAATCCTAGCATGATAAAGAAGATTCAAAGAGAGTGAGATGCCAGCTCCTTTCATTCAGTCAGTAGCTTCAAACATTTCTGGTATATGAATAACATGATGTTTTTCAATGGCAAAAATCAATGAATATTGTAAATGCACAAACAGTAATATCTCCACATTGCAAGGTGCAATTCTGAAATTTTTTACTTTTTCCTGCTAATCCTAGCATGATAAAGAAGATTCAAAGAGAGTGAGATGCCAGCTCCTTTCATTCAGTCAGTAGCTTCAAACATTTCTGGTATATGAATAACATGATGTTTTTCAATGGCAAAAATCAATGAATATTGTAAATGCACAAACAGTAATATCTCCACATTGCAAGGTGCAATTCTGAAATTTTTTGCTTTTTCCTGCTAATCCTAGCATGATAAAGAAGATTCAAAGAGAGTGAGATGCCAGCTCCTTTCATTCAGTCAGTAGCTTCAAACATTTCTGGACGTTTTTCAATGGCAAAAATCAATGAATATTGTAAATGCACAAACAGTAATATCTCCACATTGCAAGGTGCAATTCTGAAATTTTTTGCTTTTTCCTGTTAATCCTAGCATGATAAAGAAGATTCAAAGAGAGTGAGATGCCAGCTCTTCATTCAGTCAGTAGCTTCAAACATTTCTGGTATATGAAAAACATGTTTTTCAATGGCAAAAATCAATGAATATTGTAAATGCACAAACAGTAATATCTCCACATTGCAAGGTGCAATTCTGAAATTTTTTGCTTTTTCCTGCTAATCCTAGCATGATAAAGAAGATTCAAAGAGTGAGATGCCAGCTCCTTTCATTCAGTCAGTAGCTTCAAACATTTCTGGACGTTTTTCAATGGCAAAAATCAATGAATATTGTAAATGCACAAACAGTAATATCTCCACATTGCAAGGTGCAATTCTGAAATTTTTTGCTTTTTCCTGTTAATCCTAGCATGATAAAGAAGATTCAAAGAGAGTGAGATGCCAGCTCTTCATTCAGTCAGTAGCCTCAAACATTTCTGGTATATGAAAAACATGTTTTTCAATGGCAAAAATCAATGAATATTGTAAATGCACAAACAGTAATATCTCCACATTGCAAGGTGCAATTCTGAAATTTTTTGCTTTTTCCTGCTAATCCTAGCATGATAAAGAAGATTCAAAGAGTGAGATGCCAGCTCCTTTCATTCAGTCAGTAGCTTCAAACATTTCTGGACGTTTTTCAATGGCAAAAATCAATGAATATTGTAAATGCACAAACAGTAATATCTCCACATTGCAAGGTGCAATTCTGAAATTTTTTGCTTTTTCCTGCTAATCCTAGCATGATAAAGAAGATTCAAAGAGAGTGAGATGCCAGCTCCTTTCATTCAGTCAGTAGCTTCAAACATTTCTGGTATATGAAAAACATGTTTTTCAATGGCAAAAATCAATGAATATTGTAAATGCACAAACAGTAATATCTCCACATTGCAAGGTGCAATTCTGAAATTTTTTGCTTTTTCCTGCTAATCCTAGCATGATAAAGAAGATTCAAAGAGAGTGAGATGCCAGCTCCTTTCATTCAGTCAGTAGCTTCAAACATTTTTGGACGTTTTTCAATGGCAAAAATCAATGAATATTGTAAATGCACAAACAGTAATATCTCCACATTGCAAGGTGCAATTCTGAAATTTTTTGCTTTTTCCTGCTAATCCTAGCATGATAAAGAAGATTCAAAGAGAGTGAGATGCCAGCTCCTTTCATTCAGTCAGTAGCTTCAAACATTTCTGGTATATGAAAAACATGTTTTTCAATGGCAAAAATCAATGAATATTGTAAATGCACAAACAGTAATATCTCCACATTGCAAGGTGCAATTCTGAAATTTTTTGCTTTTTCCTGCTAATCCTAGCATGATAAAGAAGATTCAAAGAGAGTGGGATGCCAGCTCCTTTCATTCAGTCAGTAGCTTCAAACATTTTTGGACGTTTTTCAATGGCAAAAATCAATGAATATTGTAAATGCACAAACAGTAATATCTCCACATTGCAAGGTGCAATTCTGAAATTTTTTGCTTTTTCCTGCTAATCCTAGCATGATAAAGAAGATTCAAAGAGAGTGAGATGCCAGCTCCTTTCATTCAGTCAGTAGCTTCAAACATTTCTGGTATATGAAAAACATGTTTTTCAATGGCAAAAATCAATGAATATTGTAAATGCACAAACAGTAATATCTCCACATTGCAAGGTGCAATTCTGAAATTTTTTGCTTTTTCCTGCTAATCCTAGCATGATAAAGAAGATTCAAAGAGTGAGATGCCAGCTCCTTTCATTCAGTCAGTAGCTTCAAACATTTCTGGACGTTTTTCAATGGCAAAAATCAATGAATATTGTAAATGCACAAACAGTAATATCTCCACATTGCAAGGTTTAATTCTGAAATTTATTGCTTTTTCCTGCTAATCCTAGCATGATAAAGAAGATTCAAAGAGAGTGAGATGCCAGCTCCTTTCATTCAGTCAGTAGCTTCAAACATTTCTGGTATATGAAAAACATGTTTTTCAATGGCAAAAATCAATGAATATTGTAAATGCACAAACAGTAATA
This sequence comes from Phyllobates terribilis, assembly GCF_046119375.1. Taxonomy (NCBI): domain Eukaryota; kingdom Metazoa; phylum Chordata; class Amphibia; order Anura; family Dendrobatidae; genus Phyllobates; species Phyllobates terribilis. Next base: position 73,114 of record NW_027364850.1, read on the forward strand.
TCTCCACATTGCAAGGTGCAATTCTGAAATTTTTTGCTTTTTCCTGCTAATCCTAGCATGATAAAGAAGATTCAAAGAGAGTGAGATGCCAGCTCCTTTCATTCAGTCAGTAGCTTCAAACATTTTTGGACGTTTTTCAATGGCAAAAATCAATGAATATTGTAAATGCACAAACAGTAATATCTCCACATTGCAAGGTGCAATTCTGTAATTTTTTGCTTTTTCCTGCTAATCCTAGCATGATAAAGAAGATTCAAAGAGAGTGAGATGCCAGCTCCTTTCATTCAGTCAGTAGCTTCAAACATTTCTGGACGTTTTTCAATGGCAAAAATCAATGAATATTGTAAATGCACAAACAGTAATATCTCCACATTGCAAGGTGCAATTCTGAAATTTTTTGCTTTTTCCTGTTAATCCTAGCATGATAAAGAAGATTCAAAGAGAGTGAGATGCCAGCTCTTCATTCAGTCAGTAGCTTCAAACATTTCTGGTATATGAAAAACATGTTTTTCAATGGCAAAAATCAATGAATATTGTAAATGCACAAACAGTAATATCTCCACATTGCAAGGTGCAATTCTGAAATTTTTTGCTTTTTCCTGCTAATCCTAGCATGATAAAGAAGATTCAAAGAGTGAGATGCCAGCTCCTTTCATTCAGTCAGTAGCTTCAAACATTTCTGGACGTTTTTCAATGGCAAAAATCAATGAATATTGTAAATGCACAAACAGTAATATCTCCACATTGCAAGGTTTAATTCTGAAATTTATTGCTTTTTCCTGCTAATCCTAGCATGATAAAGAAGATTCAAAGAGAGTGAGATGCCAGCTCCTTTCATTCAGTCAGTAGCTTCAAACATTTCTGGTATATGAAAAACATGTTTTTCAATGGCAAAAATCAATGAATATTGTAAATGCACAAACAGTAATATCTCCACATTGCAAGGTGCAATTCTGAAATTTTTTGCTTTTTCCTGCTAATCCTAGCATGATAAAGAAGATTCAAAGAGAGTGAGATGCCATCTCCTTTCATTCAGTCAGTAGCTTCAAACATTTTTGGACGTTTTTCAATGGCAAAAATCAATGAATATTGTAAATGCACAAACAGTAATATCTCCACATTGCAAGGTGCAATTCTGTAATTTTTTGCTTTTTCCTGCTAATCCTAGCATGATAAAGAAGATTCAAAGAGAGTGAGATGCCAGCTCCTTTCATTCAGTCAGTAGCTTCAAACATTTCTGGTATATGAAAAACATGTTTTTCAATGGCAAAAATCAATGAATATTGTAAATGCACAAACAGTAATATCTCCACATTGCAAGGTGCAATTCTGAAATTTTTTGCTTTTTCCTGCTAATCCTAGCATGATAAAGAAGATTCAAAGAGAGTGAGATGCCAGCTCCTTTCATTCAGTCAGTAGCTTCAAACATTTCTGGTATATGAAAAACATGTTTTTCAATGGCAAAAATCAATGAATATTGTAAATGCACAAACAGTAATATCTCCACATTGCAAGGTGCAATTCTGAAATTTTTTGCTTTTTCCTGCTAATCCTAGCATGATAAAGAAGATTCAAAGAGAGTGAGATGCCAGCTCCTTTCATTCAGTCAGTAGCTTCAAACATTTCTGGTATATGAAAAACATGTTTTTCAATGGCAAAAATCAATGAATATTGTAAATGCACAAACAGTAATATCTCCACATTGCAAGGTGCAATTCGGAAATTTTTTGCTTTTTCCTGCTAATCCTAGCATGATAAAGAAGATTCAAAGAGAGTGAGTTGCCAGCTCCTTTCATTCAGTCAGTAGCTTCAAACATTTTTGGACGTTTTTCAATGGCAAAAATCAATGAATATTGTAAATGCACAAACAGTAATATCTCCACATTGCAAGGTGCAATTCTGAAATTTTTTGCTTTTTCCTGCTAATCCTAGCATGATAAAGAAGATTCAAAGAGAGTGAGATGCCAGCTCCTTTCATTCAGTCAGTAGCTTCAAACATTTCTGGTATATGAAAAACATGTTTTTCAATGGCAAAAATCAATGAATATTGTAAATGCACAAACAGTAATATCTCCACATTGCAAGGTGCAATTCTGAAATTTATTGCTTTTTCCTGCTAATCCTAGCATGAAAAAGAAGATTCAAAGAGAGTGAGATGCCAGCTCCTTTCATTCAGTCAGTAGCTTCAAACATTTCTGGTATATGAAAAACATGTTTTTCAATGGCAAAAATCAATGAATATTGTAAATGCACAAACAGTAATATCTCCACATTGCAAGGTGCAATTCTGAAATTTTTTGCTTTTTCCTGCTAATCCTAGCATGATAAAGAAGATTCAAAGAGAGTGAGATGCCAGCTCCTTTCATTCAGTCAGTAGCTTCAAACATTTTTGGACGTTTTTCAATGGCAAAAATCAATGAATATTGTAAATGCACAAACAGTAATATCTCCACATTGCAAGGTGCAATTCTGTAATTTTTTGCTTTTTACTGCTAATCCTAGCATGATAAAGAAGATTCAAAGAGAGTGAGATGCCAGCTCCTTTCATTCAGTCAGTAGCTTCAAACATTTCTGGTATATGAAAAACATGTTTTTCAATGGCAAAAATCAATGAATATTGTAAATGCACAAACAGTAATATCTCCACATTGCAAGGTGCAATTCTGAAATTTTTTGCTTTTTCCTGCTAATCCTAGCATGATAAAGAAGATTCAAAGAGAGTGAGATGCCAGCTCCTTTCATTCAGTCAGTAGCTTCAAACATTTTTGGACGTTTTTCAATGGCAAAAATCAATGAATATTGTAAATGCACAAACAGTAATATCTCCACATTGCAAGGTGCAATTCTGAAATTTTTTGCTTTTTCCTGCTAATCCTAGCATGATAAAGAAGATTCAAAGAGAGTGAGATGCCAGCTCCTTTCATTCAGTCAGTAGCTTCAAACATTTCTGGTATATGAAAAACATGTTTTTCAATGGCAAAAATCAATGAATATTGTAAATGCACAAACAGTAATATCTCCACATTGCAAGGTGCAATTCTGAAATTTTTTGCTTTTTCCTGCTAATCCTAGCATGATAAAGAAGATTCAAAGAGAGTGAGATGTCAGCTCCTTTCATTCAGTCAGTAGCTTCAAACATTTCTGGTATATGAAAAACATGTTTTTCAATGGCAAAAATCAATGAATATTGTAAATGCACAAACAGTAATATCTCCACATTGCAAGGTGCAATTCGGAAATTTTTTGCTTTTTCCTGCTAATCCTAGCATGATAAAGAAGATTCAAAGAGAGTGAGATGCCAGCTCCTTTCATTCAGTCAGTAGCTTCAAACATTTCTGGTATATGAATAACATGATGTTTTTCAATGGCAAAAATCAATGAATATTGTAAATGCACAAACAGTAATATCTCCACATTGCAAGGTGCAATTCTGAAATTTTTTGCTTTTTCCTGCTAATCCTAGCATGATAAAGAAGATTCAAAGAGAGTGAGATGCCAGCTCCTTTCATTCAGTCAGTAGCTTCAAACATTTTTGGACGCTTTTCAATGGCAAAAATCAATGAATATTGTAAATGCACAAACAGTAATATCTCCACATTGCAAGGTGCAATTCTGAAATTTTTTGCTTTTTCCTGCTAATCCTAGCATGATAAAGAAGATTCAAAGAGTGTGAGATGCCAGCTCCTTTCATTCAGTCAGTAGCTTCAAACATTTCTGGTATATGAAAAACATGTTTTTCAATGGCAAAAATCAATGAATATTGTAAATGCACAAACAGTAATATCTCCACATTGCAAGGTGCAATTCTGAAATTTTTTGCTTTTTCCTGCTAATCCTAGCATGATAAAGAAGATTCAAAGAGAGTGAGATGCCAGCTCCTTTCATTCAGTCAGTAGCTTCAAACATTTCTGGACGTTTTTCAATGGCAAAAATCAATGAATATTGTAAATGCACAAACAGTAATATCTCCACATTGCAAGGTGCAATTCTGAAATTTTTTGCTTTTTCCTGTTAATCCTAGCATGATAAAGAAGATTCAAAGAGAGTGAGATGCCAGCTCCTTTCATTCAGTCAGTAGCTTCAAACATTTCTGGACGTTTTTCAATGGCAAAAATCAATGAATATTGTAAATGCACAAACAGTAATATCTCCACATTGCAAGGTGCAATTCTGAAATTTTTTGCTTTTTCCTGTTAATCCTAGCATGATAAAGAAGATTCAAGAGAGTGAGATGCCAGCTCTTCATTCAGTCAGTAGCTTCAAACATTTCTGGTATATGAAAAACATGTTTTTCAATGGCAAAAATCAATGAATATTGTAAATGCACAAACAGTAATATCTCCACATTGCAAGGTGCAATTCTGAAATTTTTTGCTTTTTCCTGCTAATCCTAGCATGATAAAGAAGATTCAAAGAGTGAGATGCCAGCTCCTTTCATTCAGTCAGTAGCTTCAAACATTTCTGGACGTTTTTCAATGGCAAAAATCAATGAATATTGTAAATGCACAAACAGTAATATCTCCACATTGCAAGGTGCAATTCTGAAATTTTTTGCTTTTTCCTGTTAATCCTAGCATGATAAAGAAGATTCAAAGAGAGTGAGATGCCAGCTCTTCATTCAGTCAGTAGCTTCAAACATTTCTGGTATATGAAAAACATGTTTTTCAATGGCAAAAATCAATGAATATTGTAAATGCACAAACAGTAATATCTCCACATTGCAAGGTGCAATTCTGAAATTTTTTGCTTTTTCCTGCTAATCCTAGCATGATAAAGAAGATTCAAAGAGTGAGATGCCAGCTCCTTTCATTCAGTCAGTAGCTTCAAACATTTCTGGACGTTTTTCAATGGCAAAAATCAATGAATATTGTAAATGCACAAACAGTAATATCTCCACAATGCAAGGTGCAATTCTGAAATTTATTGCTTTTTCCTGCTAATGCTAGCATGATAAAGAAGATTCAAAGAGAGTGAGATGCCAGCTCCTTTCATTCAGTCAGTAGCTTCAAACATTTCTGGTATATGAAAAACATGTTTTTCAATGGCAAAAATCAATGAATATTGTAAATGCACAAACAGTAATATCTCCACATTGCAAGGTGCAATTCTGAAATTTTTTGCTTTTTCCTGCTAATCCTAGCATGATAAAGAAGATTCAAAGAGAGTGAGATGCCAGCTCCTTTCATTCAGTCAGTAGCTTCAAACATTTTTGGACGTTTTTCAATGGCAAAAATCAATGAATATTGTAAATGCACAAACAGTAATATCTCCACATTGCAAGGTGCAATTCTGAAGTTTTTTGCTTTTTCCTGCTAATCCTAGCATGATAAAGAAGATTCAAAGAGAGTGAGATGCCAGCTCCTTTCATTCAGTCAGTAGCTTCAAACATTTCTGGTATATGAAAAACATGTTTTTCAATGGCAAAAATCAATGAATATTGTAAATGCACAAACAGTAATATCTCCACATTGCAAGGTGCAATTCTGAAATTTTTTGCTTTTTCCTGCTAATCCTAGCATGATAAAGAAGATTCAAAGAGAGTGAGATGCCAGCTCCTTTCATTCAGTCAGTAGCTTCAAACATTTTTGGACGTTTTTCAATGGCAAAAATCAATGAATATTGTAAATGCACAAACAGTAATATCTCCACATTGCAAGGTGCAATTCTGAAATTTTTTGCTTTTTCCTGCTAATCCTAGCATGATAAAGAAGATTCAAAGAGAGTGAGATGCCAGCTCCTTTCATTCAGTCAGTAGCTTCAAACATTTCTGGTATATGAAAAACATGTTTTTCAATGGCAAAAATCAATGAATATTGTAAATGCACAAACAGTAATATCTCCACATTGCAAGGTGCAATTCTGAAATTTTTTGCTTTTTCCTGCTAATCCTAGCATGATAAAGAAGATTCAAAGAGAGTGAGATGCCAGCTCCTTTCATTCAGTCAGTAGCTTCAAACATTTCTGGTATATGAAAAACATGTTTTTCAATGGCAAAAATCAATGAATATTGTAAATGCACAAACAGTAATATCTCCACATTGCAAGGTGCAATTCGGAAATTTTTTGCTTTTTCCTGCTAATCCTAGCATGATAAAGAAGATTCAAAGAGAGTGAGATGCCAGCTCCTTTCATTCAGTCAGTAGCTTCAAACATTTCTGGTATATGAATAACATGATGTTTTTCAATGGCAAAAATCAATGAATATTGTAAATGCACAAACAGTAATATCTCCACATTGCAAGGTGCAATTCTGAAATTTTTTACTTTTTCCTGCTAATCCTAGCATGATAAAGAAGATTCAAAGAGAGTGAGATGCCAGCTCCTTTCATTCAGTCAGTAGCTTCAAACATTTCTGGTATATGAATAACATGATGTTTTTCAATGGCAAAAATCAATGAATATTGTAAATGCACAAACAGTAATATCTCCACATTGCAAGGTGCAATTCTGAAATTTTTTGCTTTTTCCTGCTAATCCTAGCATGATAAAGAAGATTCAAAGAGAGTGAGATGCCAGCTCCTTTCATTCAGTCAGTAGCTTCAAACATTTCTGGACGTTTTTCAATCGCAAAAATCAATGAATATTGTAAATGCACAAACAGTAATATCTCCACATTGCAAGGTGCAATTCTGAAATTTTTTGCTTTTTCCTGTTAATCCTAGCATGATAAAGAAGATTCAAAGAGAGTGAGATGCCAGCTCTTCATTCAGTCAGTAGCTTCAAACATTTCTGGTATATGAAAAACATGTTTTTCAATGGCAAAAATCAATGAATATTGTAAATGCACAAACAGTAATATCTCCACATTGCAAGGTGCAATTCTGAAATTTTTTGCTTTTTCCTGCTAATCCTAGCATGATAAAGTAGATTCAAAGAGTGAGATGCCAGCTCCTTTCATTCAGTCAGTAGCTTCAAACATTTCTGGACGTTTTTCAATGGCAAAAATCAATGAATATTGTAAATGCACAAACAGTAATATCTCCACAATGCAAGGTGCAATTCTGAAATTTATTGCTTTTTCCTGCTAATGCTAGCATGATAAAGAAGATTCAAAGAGAGTGAGATGCCAGCTCCTTTCATTCAGTCAGTAGCTTCAAACATTTCTGGTATATGAAAAACATGTTTTTCAATGGCAAAAATCAATGAATATTGTAAATGCACAAACAGTAATATCTCCACATTGCAAGGTGCAATTCTGAAATGTTTTGCTTTTTCCTGCTAATCCTAGCATGATAAAGAAGATTCAAAGAGAGTGAGATGCCAGCTCCTTTCATTCAGTCAGTAGCTTCAAACATTTTTGGACGTTTTTCAATGGCAAAAATCAATGAATATTGTAAATGCACAAACAGTAATATCTCCACATTGCAAGGTGCAATTCTGAAGTTTTTTGCTTTTTCCTGCTAATCCTAGCATGATAAAGAAGATTCAAAGAGAGTGAGATGCCAGCTCCTTTCATTCAGTCAGTAGCTTCAAACATTTCTGGTATATGAAAAACATGTTTTTCAATGGCAAAAATCAATGAATATTGTAAATGCACAAACAGTAATATCTCCACATTGCAAGGTGCAATTCTGAAATTTTTTGCTTTTTCCTGCTAATCCTAGCATGATAAAGAAGATTCAAAGAGAGTGAGATGCCAGCTCCTTTCATTCAGTCAGTAGCTTCAAACATTTCTGGTATATGAAAAACATGTTTTTCAATGGCAAAAATCAATGAATATTGTAAATGCACAAACAGTAATATCTCCACATTGCAAGGTGCAATTCTGAAATTTTTTGCTTTTTCCTGTTAATCCTAGCATGATAAAGAAGATTCAAAGAGAGTGAGATGCCAGCTCTTCATTCAGTCAGTAGCTTCAAACATTTCTGGTATATGAAAAACATGTTTTTCAATGGCAAAAATCAATGAATATTGTAAATGCACAAACAGTAATATCTCCACATTGCAAGGTGCAATTCTGAAATTTTTTGCTTTTTCCTGCTAATCCTAGCATGATAAAGAAGATTCAAAGAGTGAGATGCCAGCTCCTTTCATTCAGTCAGTAGCTTCAAACATTTCTGGACGTTTTTCAATGGCAAAAATCAATGAATATTGTAAATGCACAAACAGTAATATCTCCACAATGCAAGGTGCAATTCTGAAATTTATTGCTTTTTCCTGCTAATGCTAGCATGATAAAGAAGATTCAAAGAGAGTGAGATGCCAGCTCCTTTCATTCAGTCAGTAGCTTCAAACATTTCTGGTATATGAAAAACATGTTTTTCAATGGCAAAAATCAATGAATATTGTAAATGCACAAACAGTAATATCTCCACATTGCAAGGTGCAATTCTGAAATTTTTTGCTTTTTCCTGCTAATCCTAGCATGATAAAGAAGATTCAAAGAGAGTGAGATGCCAGCTCCTTTCATTCAGTCAGTAGCTTCAAACATTTTTGGACGTTTTTCAATGGCAAAAATCAATGAATATTGTAAATGCACAAACAGTAATATCTCCACATTGCAAGGTGCAATTCTGAAGTTTTTTGCTTTTTCCTGCTAATCCTAGCATGATAAAGAAGATTCAAAGAGAGTGAGATGCCAGCTCCTTTCATTCAGTCAGTAGCTTCAAACATTTCTGGTATATGAAAAACATGTTTTTCAATGGCAAAAATCAATGAATATTGTAAATGCACAAACAGTAATATCTCCACATTGCAAGGTGCAATTCTGAAATTTTTTGCTTTTTCCTGCTAATCCTAGCATGATAAAGAAGATTCAAAGAGAGTGAGATGCCAGCTCCTTTCATTCAGTCAGTAGCTTCAAACATTTTTGGACGTTTTTCAATGGCAAAAATCAATGAATATTGTAAATGCACAAACAGTAATATCTCCACATTGCAAGGTGCAATTCTGAAATTTTTTGCTTTTTCCTGCTAATCCTAGCATGATAAAGAAGATTCAAAGAGAGTGAGATGCCAGCTCCTTTCATTCAGTCAGTAGCTTCAAACATTTCTGGTATATGAAAAACATGTTTTTCAATGGCAAAAATCAATGAATATTGTAAATGCACAAAAAGTAATATCTCCACATTGCAAGGTGCAATTCTGAAATTTTTTGCTTTTTCCTGCTAATCCTAGCATGATAAAGAAGATTCAAAGAGAGTGAGATGCCAGCTCCTTTCATTCAGTCAGTAGCTTCAAACATTTCTGGTATATGAAAAACATGTTTTTCAATGGCAAAAATCAATGAATATTGTAAATGCACAAACAGTAATATCTCCACATTGCAAGGTGCAATTCGGAAATTTTTTGCTTTTTCCTGCTAATCCTAGCATGATAAAGAAGATTCAAAGAGAGTGAGATGCCAGCTCCTTTCATTCAGTCAGTAGCTTCAAACATTTCTGGTATATGAATAACATGATGTTTTTCAATGGCAAAAATCAATGAATATTGTAAATGCACAAACAGTAATATCTCCACATTGCAAGGTGCAATTCTGAAATTTTTTACTTTTTCCTGCTAATCCTAGCATGATAAAGAAGATTCAAAGAGAGTGAGATGCCAGCTCCTTTCATTCAGTCAGTAGCTTCAAACATTTCTGGTATATGAATAACATGATGTTTTTCAATGGCAAAAATCAATGAATATTGTAAATGCACAAACAGTAATATCTCCACATTGCAAGGTGCAATTCTGAAATTTTTTGCTTTTTCCTGCTAATCCTAGCATGATAAAGAAGATTCAAAGAGAGTGAGATGCCAGCTCCTTTCATTCAGTCAGTAGCTTCAAACATTTCTGGACGTTTTTCAATGGCAAAAATCAATGAATATTGTAAATGCACAAACAGTAATATCTCCACATTGCAAGGTGCAATTCTGAAATTTTTTGCTTTTTCCTGTTAATCCTAGCATGATAAAGAAGATTCAAAGAGAGTGAGATGCCAGCTCTTCATTCAGTCAGTAGCTTCAAACATTTCTGGTATATGAAAAACATGTTTTTCAATGGCAAAAATCAATGAATATTGTAAATGCACAAACAGTAATATCTCCACATTGCAAGGTGCAATTCTGAAATTTTTTGCTTTTTCCTGCTAATCCTAGCATGATAAAGAAGATTCAAAGAGTGAGATGCCAGCTCCTTTCATTCAGTCAGTAGCTTCAAACATTTCTGGACGTTTTTCAATGGCAAAAATCAATGAATATTGTAAATGCACAAACAGTAATATCTCCACATTGCAAGGTGCAATTCTGAAATTTTTTGCTTTTTCCTGTTAATCCTAGCATGATAAAGAAGATTCAAAGAGAGTGAGATGCCAGCTCTTCATTCAGTCAGTAGCCTCAAACATTTCTGGTATATGAAAAACATGTTTTTCAATGGCAAAAATCAATGAATATTGTAAATGCACAAACAGTAATATCTCCACATTGCAAGGTGCAATTCTGAAATTTTTTGCTTTTTCCTGCTAATCCTAGCATGATAAAGAAGATTCAAAGAGTGAGATGCCAGCTCCTTTCATTCAGTCATTAGCTTCAAACATTTCTGGACGTTTTTCAATGGCAAAAATCAATGAATATTGTAAATGCACAAACAGTAATATCTCCACATTGCAAGGTGCAATTCTGAAATTTTTTGCTTTTTCCTGCTAATCCTAGCATGATAAAGAAGATTCAAAGAGAGTGAGATGCCAGCTCCTTTCATTCAGTCAGTAGCTTCAAACATTTCTGGTATATGAAAAACATGTTTTTCAATGGCAAAAATCAATGAATATTGTAAATGCACAAACAGTAATATCTCCACATTGCAAGGTGCAATTCTGAAATTTTTTGCTTTTTCCTGCTAATCCTAGCATGATAAAGAAGATTCAAAGAGAGTGAGATGCCAGCTCCTTTCATTCAGTCAGTAGCTTCAAACATTTTTGGACGTTTTTCAATGGCAAAAATCAATGAATATTGTAAATGCACAAACAGTAATATCTCCACATTGCAAGGTGCAATTCTGAAATTTTTTGCTTTTTCCTGCTAATCCTAGCATGATAAAGAAGATTCAAAGAGAGTGAGATGCCAGCTCCTTTCATTCAGTCAGTAGCTTCAAACATTTCTGGTATATGAAAAACATGTTTTTCAATGGCAAAAATCAATGAATATTGTAAATGCACAAACAGTAATATCTCCACATTGCAAGGTGCAATTCTGAAATTTTTTGCTTTTTCCTGCTAATCCTAGCATGATAAAGAAGATTCAAAGAGAGTGGGATGCCAGCTCCTTTCATTCAGTCAGTAGCTTCAAACATTTTTGGACGTTTTTCAATGGCAAAAATCAATGAATATTGTAAATGCACAAACAGTAATATCTCCACATTGCAAGGTGCAATTCTGAAATTTTTTGCTTTTTCCTGCTAATCCTAGCATGATAAAGAAGATTCAAAGAGAGTGAGATGCCAGCTCCTTTCATTCAGTCAGTAGCTTCAAACATTTCTGGTATATGAAAAACATGTTTTTCAATGGCAAAAATCAATGAATATTGTAAATGCACAAACAGTAATATCTCCACATTGCAAGGTGCAATTCTGAAATTTTTTGCTTTTTCCTGCTAATCCTAGCATGATAAAGAAGATTCAAAGAGAGTGAGATGCCAGCTCCTTTCATTCAGTCAGTAGCTTCAAACATTTCTGGTATATGAAAAACATGTTTTTCAATGGCAAAAATCAATGAATATTGTAAATGCACAAACAGTAATATCTCCACATTGCAAGGTGCAATTCGGAAATTTTTTGCTTTTTCCTGCTAATCCTAGCATGATAAAGAAGATTCAAAGAGAGTGAGATGCCAGCTCCTTTCATTCAGTCAGTAGCTTCAAACATTTCTGGTATATGAATAACATGATGTTTTTCAATGGCAAAAATCAATGAATATTGTAAATGCACAAACAGTAATATCTCCACATTGCAAGGTGCAATTCTGAAATTTTTTGCTTTTTCCTGCTAATCCTAGCATGATAAAGAAGATTCAAAGAGAGTGAGATGCCAGCTCCTTTCATTCAGTCAGTAGCTTCAAACATTTTTGGACGTTTTTCAATGGCAAAAATCAATGAATATTGTAAATGCACAAACAGTAATATCTCCACATTGCAAGGTGCAATTCTGAAATTTTTTGCTTTTTCCTGCTAATCCTAGCATGATAAAGAAGATTCAAAGAGAGTGAGATGCCAGCTCCTTTCATTCAGTCAGTAGCTTCAAACATTTCTGGTATATGAAAAACATGTTTTTCAATGGCAAAAATCAATGAATATTGTAAATGCACAAACAGTAATATCTCTACATTGCAAGGTGCAATTCTGAAATTTTTTGCTTTTTCCTGCTAATCCTAGCATGATAAAGAAGATTCAAAGAGAGTGAGATGCCAGCTCCTTTCATTCAGTCAGTAGCTTCAAACATTTCTGGACGTTTTTCAATGGCAAAAATCAATGAATATTGTAAATGCACAAACAGTAATATCTCCACATTGCAAGGTGCAATTCTGAAATTTTTTGCTTTTTCCTGTTAATCCTAGCATGATAAAGAAGATTCAAAGAGAGTGAGATGCCAGCTTCTTTCATTCAGTCAGTAGCTTCAAACATTTCTGGACGTTTTTCAATGGCAAAAATCAATGAATATTGTAAATGCACAAACAGTAATATCTCCACATTGCAAGGTGCAATTCTGAAATTTTTTGCTTTTTCCTGTTAATCCTAGCATGATAAAGAAGATTCAAAGAGAGTGAGATGCCAGCTCTTCATTCAGTCAGTAGCTTCAAACATTTCTGGTATATGAAAAACATGTTTTTCAATGGCAAAAATCAATGAATATTGTAAATGCACAAACAGTAATATCTCCACATTGCAAGGTGCAATTCTGAAATTTTTTGCTTTTTCCTGCTAATCCTAGCATGATAAAGAAGATTCAAAGAGTGAGATGCCAGCTCCTTTCATTCAGTCAGTAGCTTCAAACATTTCTGGACGTTTTTCAATGGCAAAAATCAATGAATATTGTAAATGCACAAACAGTAATATCTCCACATTGCAAGGTGCAATTCTGAAATTTATTGCTTTTTCCTGCTAATCCTAGCATGATAAAGAAGATTCAAAGAGAGTGAGATGCCAGCTCCTTTCATTCAGTCAGTAGCTTCAAACATTTCTGGTATATGAAAAACATGTTTTTCAATGGCAAAAATCAATGAATATTGTAAATGCACGAACAGTAATATCTCCACATTGCAAGGTGCAATTCTGAAATATTTTGCTTTTTCCTGCTAATCCTAGCATGATAAAGAAGATTCAAAGAGAGTGAGATGCCAGCTCCTTTCATTCAGTCAGTAGCTTCAAACATTTTTGGACGTTTTTCAATGGCAAAAATCAATGAATATTGTAAATGCACAAACAGTAATATCTCCACATTGCAAGGTGCAATTCTGTAATTTTTTGCTTTTTCCTGCTAATCCTAGCATGATAAAGAAGATTCAAAGAGAGTGAGATGCCAGCTCCTTTCATTCAGTCAGTAGCTTCAAACATTTCTGGTATATGAAAAACATGTTTTTCAATGGCAAAAATCAATGAATATTGTAAATGCACAAACAGTAATATCTCCACATTGCAAGGTGCAATTCTGAAATTTTTTGCTTTTTCCTGCTAATCCTAGCATGATAAAGAAGATTCAAAGAGAGTGAGATGCCAGCTCCTTTCATTCAGTCAGTAGCTTCAAACATTTTTGGACGTTTTTCAATGGCAAAAATCAATGAATATTGTAAATGCACAAACAGTAATATCTCCACATTGCAAGGTGCAATTCTGAAATTTTTTGCTTTTTCCTGCTAATCCTAGCATGATAAAGAAGATTCAAAGAGAGTGAGATGCCAGCTCCTTTCATTCAGTCAGTAGCTTCAAACATTTCTGGTATATGAAAAACATGTTTTTCAATGGCAAAAATCAATGAATATTGTAAATGCACAAACAGTAATATCTCCACATTGCAAGGTGCAATTCTGAAATTTTTTGCTTTTTCCTGCTAATCCTAGCATGATAAAGAAGATTCAAAGAGAGTGAGATGCCAGCTCCTTTCATTCAGTCAGTAGCTTCAAACATTTCTGGTATATGAAAAACATGTTTTTCAATGGCAAAAATCAATGAATATTGTAAATGCACAAACAGTAATATCTCCACATTGCAAGGTGCAATTCGGAAATTTTTTGCTTTTTCCTGCTAATCCTAGCATGATAAAGAAGATTCAAAGAGAGTGAGATGCCAGCTCCTTTCATTCAGTCAGTAGCTTCAAACATTTCTGGTATATGAATAACATGATGTTTTTCAATGGCAAAAATCAATGAATATTGTAAATGCACAAACAGTAATATCTCCACATTGCAAGGTGCAATTCTGAAATTTTTTGCTTTTTCCTGCTAATCCTAGCATGATAAAGAAGATTCAAAGAGAGTGAGATGCCAGCTCCTTTCATTCAGTCAGTAGCTTCAAACATTTTTGGACGTTTTTCAATGGCAAAAATCAATGAATATTGTAAATGCACAAACAGTAATATCTCCACATTGCAAGGTGCAATTCTGAAATTTTTTGCTTTTTCCTGCTAATCCTAGCATGATAAAGAAGATTCAAAGAGAGTGAGATGCCAGCTCCTTTCATTCAGTCAGTAGCTTCAAACATTTCTGGTATATGAAAAACATGTTTTTCAATGGCAAAAATCAATGAATATTGTAAATGCACAAACAGTAATATCTCCACATTGCAAGGTGCAATTCTGAAATTTTTTGCTTTTTCCTGTTAATCCTAGCATGATAAAGAAGATTCAAAGAGAGTGAGATGCCAGCTCCTTTCATTCAGTCAGTAGCTTCAAACATTTCTGGACGTTTTTCAATGGCAAAAATCAATGAATATTGTAAATGCACAAACAGTAATATCTCCACATTGCAAGGTGCAATTCTGAAATTTTTTGCTTTTTCCTGTTAATCCTAGCATGATAAAGAAGATTCAAAGAGAGTGAGATGCCAGCTCTTCATTCAGTCAGTAGCTTCAAACATTTCTGGTATATGAAAAACATGTTTTTCAATGGCAAAAATCAATGAATATTGTAAATGCACAAACAGTAATATCTCCACATTGCAAGGTGCAATTCTGAAATTTTTTGCTTTTTCCTGCTAATCCTAGCATGATAAAGAAGATTCAAAGAGTGAGATGCCAGCTCCTTTCATTCAGTCAGTAGCTTCAAACATTTCTGGATGTTTTTCAATGGCAAAAATCAATGAATATTGTAAATGCACAAACAGTAATATCTCCACATTGCAAGGTGCAATTCTGAAATTTTTTGCTTTTTCCTGTTAATCCTAGCATGATAAAGAAGATTCAAAGAGAGTGAGATGCCAGCTCTTCATTCAGTCAGTAGCTTCAAACATTTCTGGTATATGAAAAACATGTTTTTCAATGGCAAAAATCAATGAATATTGTAAATGCACAAACAGTAATATCTCCACATTGCAAGGTGCAATTCTGAAATTTTTTGCTTTTTCCTGCTAATCCTAGCATGATAAAGAAGATTCAAAGAGTGAGATGCCAGCTCCTTTCATTCAGTCAGTAGCTTCAAACATTTCTGGACGTTTTTCAATGGCAAAAATCAATGAATATTGTAAATGCACAAACAGTAATATCTCCACAATGCAAGGTGCAATTCTGAAATTTATTGCTTTTTCCTGCTAATGCTAGCATGATAAAGAAGATTCAAAGAGAGTGAGATGCCAGCTCCTTTCATTCAGTCAGTAGCTTCAAACATTTCTGGTATATGAAAAACATGTTTTTCAATGGCAAAAATCAATGAATATTGTAAATGCACAAACAGTAATATCTCCACATTGCAAGGTGCAATTCTGAAATTTTTTGCTTTTTCCTGCTAATCCTAGCATGATAAAGAAGATTCAAAGAGAGTGAGATGCCAGCTCCTTTCATTCAGTCAGTAGCTTCAAACATTTTTGGACGTTTTTCAATGGCAAAAATCAATGAATATTGTAAATGCACAAACAGAAATATCTCCACATTGCAAGGTGCAATTCTGAAATTTTTTGCTTTTTCCTGCTAATCCTATCATGATAAAGAAGATTCAAAGAGAGTGAGATGCCAGCTCCTTTCATTCAGTCAGTAGCTTCAAACATTTCTGGTATATGAAAAACATGTTTTTCAATGGCAAAAATCAATGAATATTGTAAATGCACAAACAGTAATATCTCCACATTGCAAGGTGCAATTCTGAAATTTTTTGCTTTTTCCTGCTAATCCTAGCATGATAAAGAAGATTCAAAGAGAGTGAGATGCCAGCTCCTTTCATTCAGTCAGTAGCTTCAAACATTTCTGGTATATGAAAAACATGTTTTTCAATGGCAAAAATCAATGAATATTGTAAATGCACAAACAGTAATATCTCCACATTGCAAGGTGCAATTCTGAAATTTTTTGCTTTTTCCTGCTAATCCTAGCATGATAAAGAAGATTCAAAGAGAGTGAGATGCCAGCTCCTTTCATTCAGTCAGTAGCTTCAAACATTTCTGGTATATGAATAACATGATGTTTTTCAATGGCAAAAATCAATGAATATTGTAAATGCACAAACAGTAATATCTCCACATTGCAAGGTGCAATTCTGAAATTTTTTACTTTTTCCTGCTAATCCTAGCATGATAAAGAAGATTCAAAGAGAGTGAGATGCCAGCTCCTTTCATTCAGTCAGTAGCTTCAAACATTTCTGGTATATGAATAACATGATGTTTTTCAATGGCAAAAATCAATGAATATTGTAAATGCACAAACAGTAATATCTCCACATTGCAAGGTGCAATTCTGAAATTTTTTGCTTTTTCCTGCTAATCCTAGCATGATAAAGAAGATTCAAAGAGAGTGAGATGCCAGCTCCTTTCATTCAGTCAGTAGCTTCAAACATTTCTGGACGTTTTTCAATGGCAAAAATTAATGAATATTGTAAATGCACAAACAGTAATATCTCCACATTGCAAGGTGCAATTCTGAAATTTTTTGCTTTTTCCTGTTAATCCTAGCATGATAAAGAAGATTCAAAGAGAGTGAGATGCCAGCTCTTCATTCAGTCAGTAGCTTCAAACATTTCTGGTATATGAAAAACATGTTTTTCAATGGCAAAAATCAATGAATATTGTAAATGCACAAACAGTAATATCTCCACATTGCAAGGTGCAATTCTGAAATTTTTTGCTTTTTCCTGCTAATCCTAGCATGATAAAGAAGATTCAAAGAGTGAGATGCCAGCTCCTTTCATTCAGTCAGTAGCTTCAAACATTTCTGGACGTTTTTCAATGGCAAAAATCAATGAATATTGTAAATGCACAAACAGTAATATCTCCACATTGCAAGGTGCAATTCTGAAATTTTTTGCTTTTTCCTGTTAATCCTAGCATGATAAAGAAGATTCAAAGAGAGTGAGATGCCAGCTCTTCATTCAGTCAGTAGCTTCAAACATTTCTGGTATATGAAAAACATGTTTTTCAATGGCAAAAATCAATGAATATTGTAAATGCACAAACAGTAATATCTCCACATTGCAAGGTGCAATTCTGAAATTTTTTGCTTTTTCCTGCTAATCCTAGCATGATAAAGAAGATTCAAAGAGTGAGATGCCAGCTCCTTTCATTCAGTCAGTAGCTTCAAACATTTCTGGACGTTTTTCAATGGCAAAAATCAATGAATATTGTAAATGCACAAACAGTAATATCTCCACATTGCAATGTGCAATTCTGAAATTTTTTGCTTTTTCCTGCTAATCCTAGCATGATAAAGAAGATTCAAAGAGAGTGAGATGCCAGCTCCTTTCATTCAGTCAGTAGCTTCAAACATTTCTGGTATATGAAAAACATGTTTTTCAATGGCAAAAATCAATGAATATTGTAAATGCACAAACAGTAATATCTCCACATTGCAAGGTGCAATTCTGAAATTTTTTGCTTTTTCCTGCTAATCCTAGCATGATAAAGAAGATTCAAAGAGAGTGAGATGCCAGCTCCTTTCATTCAGTCAGTAGCTTCAAACATTTTTGGACGTTTTTCAATGGCAAAAATCAATGAATATTGTAAATGCACAAACAGTAATATCTCCACATTGCAAGGTGCAATTCTGAAATTTTTTGCTTTTTCCTGCTAATCCTAGCATGATAAAGAAGATTCAAAGAGAGTGAGATGCCAGCTCCTTTCATTCAGTCAGTAGCTTCAAACATTTCTGGACGTTTTTCAATGGCAAAAATCAATGAATATTGTAAATGCACAAACAGTAATATCTCCACATTGCAAGGTGCAATTCTGAAATTTTTTGCTTTTTCCTGTTAATCCTAGCATGATAAAGAAGATTCAAAGAGAGTGAGATGCCAGCTCTTCATTCAGTCAGTAGCTTTAAACATTTCTGGTATATGAAAAACATGTTTTTCAATGGCAAAAATCAATGAATATTGTAAATGCACAAACAGTAATATCTCCACATTGCAAGGTGCAATTCTGAAATTTTTTGCTTTTTCCTGCTAATCCTAGCATGATAAAGAAGATTCAAAGAGTGAGATGCCAGCTCCTTTCATTCAGTCAGTAGCTTCAAACATTTCTGGACGTTTTTCAATGGCAAAAATCAATGAATATTGTAAATGCACAAACAGTAATATCTCCACATTGCAAGGTGCAATTCTGAAATTTTTTGCTTTTTCCTGTTAATCCTAGCATGATAAAGAAGATTCAAAGAGAGTGAGATGCCAGCTCTTCATTCAGTCAGTAGCTTCAAACATTTCTGGTATATGAAAAACATGTTTTTCAATGGCAAAAATCAATGAATATTGTAAATGCACAAACAGTAATATCTCCACATTGCAAGGTGCAATTCTGAAATTTTTTGCTTTTTCCTGCTAATCCTAGCATGATAAAGAAGATTCAAAGAGTGAGATGCCAGCTCCTTTCATTCAGTCAGTAGCTTCAAACATTTCTGGACGTTTTTCAATGGCAAAAATCAATGAATATTGTAAATGCACAAACAGTAATATCTCCACATTGCAAGGTGCAATTCTGAAATTTTTTGCTTTTTCCTGCTAATCCTAGCATGATAAAGAAGATTCAAAGAGAGTGAGATGCCAGCTCCTTTCATTCAGTCAGTAGCTTCAAACATTTCTGGTATATGAAAAACATGTTTTTCAATGGCAAAAATCAATGAATATTGTAAATGCACAAACAGTAATATCTCCACATTGCAAGGTGCAATTCTGAAATTTTTTGCTTTTTCCTGCTAATCCTAGCATGATAAAGAAGATTCAAAGAGAGTGAGATGCCAGCTCCTTTCATTCAGTCAGTAGCTTCAAACATTTTTGGACGTTTTTCAATAGCAAAAATCAATGAATATTGTAAATGCACAAACAGTAATATCTCCACATTGCAAGGTGCAATTCTGAAATTTTTTGCTTTTTCCTGCTAATCCTAGCATGATAAAGAAGATTCAAAGAGAGTGAGATGCCAGCTCCTTTCATTCAGTCAGTAGCTTCAAACATTTCTGGTATATGAAAAACATGTTTTTCAATGGCAAAAATCAATGAATATTGTAAATGCACAAACAGTAATATCTCCACATTGCAAGGTGCAATTCTGAAATTTTTTGCTTTTTCCTGCTAATCCTAGCATGATAAAGAAGATTCAAAGAGAGTGAGATGCCAGCTCCTTTCATTCAGTCAGTAGCTTCAAACATTTTTGGATGTTTTTCAATGGCAAAAATCAATGAATATTGTAAATGCACAAACAGTAATATCTCCACATTGCAAGGTGCAATTCTGAAATTTTTTGCTTTTTCCTGCTAATCCTAGCATGATAAAGAAGATTCAAAGAGAGTGAGATGCCAGCTCCTTTCATTCAGTCAGTAGCTTCAAACATTTCTGGTATATGAAAAACATGTTTTTCAATGGCAAAAATCAATGAATATTGTAAATGCACAAACAGTAATATCTCCACATTGCAAGGTGCAATTCTGAAATTTTTTGCTTTTTCCTGCTAATCCTAGCATGATAAAGAAGATTCAAAGAGAGTGAGATGCCAGCTCCTTTCATTCAGTCAGTAGCTTCAAACATTTTTGGACGTTTTTCAATGGCAAAAATCAATGAATATTGTAAATGCACAAACAGTAATATCTCCACATTGCAAGGTGCAATTCTGAAATTTTTTGCTTTTTCCTGCTAATCCTAGCATGATAAAGAAGATTCAAAGAGAGTGAGATGCCAGCTCCTTTCATTCAGTCAGTAGCTTCAAACATTTTTGGACGTTTTTCAATGGCAAAAATCAATGAATATTGTAAATGCACAAACAATAATATCTCCACATTGCAAGGTGCAATTCTGAAATTTTTTGCTTTTTCCTGCTAATCCTAGCATGATAAAGAAGATTCAAAGAGAGTGAGATGCCAGCTCCTTTCATTCAGTCAGTAGCTTCAAACATTTCTGGTATATGAAAAACATGTTTTTCAATGGCAAAAATCAATGAATATTGTAAATGCACAAACAGTAATATCTCCACATTGCAAGGTGCAATTCTGAAATTTTTTGCTTTTTCCTGCTAATCCTAGCATGATAAAGAAGATTCAAAGAGAGTGAGATGCCAGCTCCTTTCATTCAGTCAGTAGCTTCAAACATTTTTGGACGTTTTTCAATGGCAAAAATCAATGAATATTGTAAATGCACAAACAGTAATATCTCCACATTGCAAGGTGCAATTCTGAAATTTTTTGCTTTTTCCTGCTAATCCTAGCATGATAAAGAAGATTCAAAGAGAGTGAGATGCCAGCTCCTTTCATTCAGTCAGTAGCTTCAAACATTTCTGGTATATGAAAAACATGTTTTTCAATGGCAAAAATCAATGAATATTGTAAATGCACAAAAAGTAATATCTCCACATTGCAAGGTGCAATTCTGAAATTTTTTGCTTTTTCCTGCTAATCCTAGCATGATAAAGAAGATTCAAAGAGAGTGAGATGCCAGCTCCTTTCATTCAGTCAGTAGCTTCAAACATTTCTGGTATATGAAAAACATGTTTTTCAATGGCAAAAATCAATGAATATTGTAAATGCACAAACAGTAATATCTCCACATTGCAAGTTGCAATTCTGAAATTTTTTGCTTTTTCCTGCTAATCCTAGCATGATAAAGAAGATTCAAAGAGAGTGAGATGCCAGCTCCTTTCATTCAGTCAGTAGCTTCAAACATTTCTGGTATATGAATAACATGATGTTTTTCAATGGCAAAAATCAATGAATATTGTAAATGCACAAACAGTAATATCTCCACATTGCAAGGTGCAATTCTGAAATTTTTTGCTTTTTCCTGCTAATCCTAGCATGATAAAGAATATTCAAAGAGAGTGAGATGCCAGCTCCTTTCATTCAGTCAGTAGCTTCAAACATTTTTGGACGTTTTTCAATGGCAAAAATCAATGAATATTGTAAATGCACAAACAGTAATATCTCCACATTGCAAGGTGCAATTCTGAAATTTTTTGCTTTTTCCTGCTAATCCTAGCATGATAAAGAAGATTCAAAGAGAGTGAGATGCCAGCTCCTTTCATTCAGTCAGTAGCTTCAAACATTTCTGGTATATGAAAAACATGTTTTTCAATGGCAAAAATCAATGAATATTGTAAATGCACAAACAGTAATATCTCCACATTGCAAGGTGCAATTCTGAAATTTTTTGCTTTTTCCTGCTAATCCTAGCATGATAAAGAAGATTCAAAGAGAGTGAGATGCCAGCTCCTTTCATTCAGTCAGTAGCTTCAAACATTTTTGGACGTTTTTCAATGGCAAAAATCAATGAATATTGTAAATGCACAAACAGTAATATCTCCACATTGCAAGGTGCAATTCTGAAATTTTTTGCTTTTTCCTGCTAATCCTAGCATGATAAACAAGATTCAAAGAGAGTGAGATGCCAGCTCCTTTCATTCAGTCAGTAGCTTCAAACATTTCTGGTATATGAAAAACATGTTTTTCAATGGCAAAAATCAATGAATATTGTAAATGCACAAACAGTAATATCTCCACATTGCAAGGTGCAATTCTGAAATTTTTTGCTTTTTCCTGCTAATCCTAGCATGATAAAGAAGATTCAAAGAGAGTGAGATGCCAGCTCCTTTCATTCAGTCAGTAGCTTCAAACATTTCTGGACGTTTTTCAATGGCAAAAATCAATGAATATTGTAAATGCACAAACAGTAATATCTCCACATTGCAAGGTGCAATTCTGAAATTTTTTGCTTTTTGCTGTTAATCCTAGCATGATAAAGAAGATTCAAAGAGAGTGAGATGCCAGCTCTTCATTCAGTCAGTAGCTTCAAACATTTCTGGTATATGAAAAACATGTTTTTCAATGGCAAAAATCAATGAATATTGTAAATGCACAAACAGTAATATCTCCACATTGCAAGGTGCAATTCTGAAATTTTTTGCTTTTTCCTGCTAATCCTAGCATGATAAAGAAGATTCAAAGAGTGATATGCCAGCTCCTTTCATTCAGTCAGTAGCTTCAAACATTTCTGGACGTTTTTCAATGGCAAAAATCAATGAATATTGTAAATGCACAAACAGTAATATCTCCACATTGCAAGGTGCAATTCTGAAATTTTTTGCTTTTTCCTGTTAATCCTAGCATGATAAAGAAGATTCAAAGAGAGTGAGATGCCAGCTCTTCATTCAGTCAGTAGCTTCAAACATTTCTGGTATATGAAAAACATGTTTTTCAATGGCAAAAATCAATGAATATTGTAAATGCACAAACAGTAATATCTCCACATTGCAAGGTGCAATTCTGAAATTTTTTGCTTTTTCCTGCTAATCCTAGCATGATAAAGAAGATTCAAAGAGTGAGATGCCAGCTCCTTTCATTCAGTCAGTAGCTTCAAACATTTCTGGACGTTTTTCAATGTCAAAAATCAATGAATATTGTAAATGCACAAACAGTAATATCTCCACATTGCAAGGTGCAATTCTGAAATTTATTGCTTTTTCCTGCTAATCCTAGCATGATAAAGAAGATTCAAAGAGAGTGAGATGCCAGCTGCTTTCATTCAGTCAGTAGCTTCAAACATTTCTGGTATATGAAAAACATGTTTTTCAATGGCAAAAATCAATGAATATTGTAAATGCACAAACAGTAATATCTCCACATTGCAAGGTGCAATTCTGAAATTTTTTGCTTTTTCCTGCTAATCCTAGCATGATAAAGAAGATTCAAAGAGAGTGAGATGCCAGCTCCTTTCATTCAGTCAGTAGCTTCAAACATTTTTGGACGTTTTTCAATGGCAAAAATCAATGAATATTGTAAATGCACAAACAGTAATATCTCCACATTGCAAGGTGCAATTCTGAAATTTTTTGCTTTTTCCTGCTAATCCTAGCATGATAAAGAAGATTCAAAGAGAGTGAGATGCCAGCTCCTTTCATTCAGTCAGTAGCTTCAAACATTTCTGGTATATGAAAAACATGTTTTTCAATGGCAAAAATCAATGAATATTGTAAATGCACAAACAGTAATATCTCCACATTGCAAGGTGCAATTCTGAAATTTTTTGCTTTTTCCTGCTAATCCTAGCATGATAAAGAAGATTCAAAGAGAGTGAGATGCCAGCTCCTTTCATTCAGTCAGTAGCTTCAAACATTTCTGGTATATGAAAAACATGTTTTTCAATGGCAAAAATCAATGAATATTGTAAATGCACAAACAGTAATATCTCCACATTGCAAGGTGCAATTCGGAAATTTTTTGCTTTTTCCTGCTAATCCTAGCATGATAAAGAAGATTCAAAGAGAGTGAGATGCCAGCTCCTTTCATTCAGTCAGTAGCTTCAAACATTTCTGGTATATGAATAACATGATGTTTTTCAATGGCAAAAATCAATGAATATTGTAAATGCACAAACAGTAATATCTCCACATTGCAAGGTGCAATTCTGAAATTTTTTGCTTTTTCCTGCTAATCCTAGCATGATAAAGAAGATTCAAAGAGAGTGAGATGCCAGCTCCTTTCATTCAGTCAGTAGCTTCAAACATTTCTGGTATATGAATAACATGATGTTTTTCAATGGCAAAAATCAATGAATATTGTAAATGCACAAACAGTAATATCTCCACATTGGAAGGTGCAATTCTGAAATTTTTTGCTTTTTCCTGCTAATCCTAGCATGATAAAGAAGATTCAAAGATAGTGAGATGCCAGCTCCTTTCATTCAGTCAGTAGCTTCAAACATTTCTGGACGTTTTTCAATGGCAAAAATCAATGAATATTGTAAATGCACAAACAGTAATATCTCCACATTGCAAGGTGCAATTCTGAAATTTTTTGCTTTTTCCTGTTAATCCTAGCATGATAAAGAAGGTTCAAAGAGAGTGAGATGCCAGCTCTTCATTCAGTCAGTAGCTTCAAACATTTCTGGTATATGAAAAACATGTTTTTCAATGGCAAAAATCAATGAATATTGTAAATGCACAAACAGTAATATCTCCACATTGCAAGGTGCAATTCTGAAATTTTTTGCTTTTTCCTGCTAATCCTAGCATGATAAAGAAGATTCAAAGAGAGTGAGATGCCAGCTCCTTTCATTCAGTCAGTAGCTTCAAACATTTTTGGACGTTTTTCAATGGCAAAAATCAATGAATATTGTAAATGCACAAACAGTAATATCTCCACATTGCAAGGTGCAATTCTGAAATTTTTTGCTTTTTCCTGCTAATCCTAGCATGATAAAGAAGATTCAAAGAGAGTGAGATGTCAGCTCCTTTCATTCAGTCAGTAGCTTCAAACATTTCTGGTATATGAAAAACATGTTTTTCGATGGCAAAAATCAATGAATATTGTAAATGCACAAACAGTAATATCTCCACATTGCAAGGTGCAATTCTGAAATTTTTTGCTTTTTCCTGCAAATCCTAGCATGATAAAGAAGATTCAAAGAGAGTGAGATGCCAGCTCCTTTCATTCAGTCAGTAGCTTCAAACATTTCTGGTATATGAAAAACATGTTTTTCAATGGCAAAAATCAATGAATATTGTAAATGCACAAACAGTAATATCTCCACATTGCAAGGTGCAATTCAGAAATTTTTTGCTTTTTCCTGCTAATCCTAGCATGATAAAGAAGATTCAAAGAGAGTGAGATGCCAGCTCCTTTCATTCAGTCAGTAGCTTCAAACATTTCTGGTATATGAATAACATGATGTTTTTCAATGGCAAAAATCAATGAATATTGTAAATGCACAAACAGTAATATCTCCACATTGCAAGGTGCAATTCTGAAATTTTTTGCTTTTTCCTGCTAATCCCAGCATGATAAAGAATATTCAAAGAGAGTGAGATGCCAGCTCCTTTCATTCAGTCAGTAGCTTCAAACATTTCTGGTATATGAATAACATGATGTTTTTCAATGGCAAAAATCAATGAATATTGTAAATGCACAAACAGTAATATCTCCACATTGCAAGGTGCAATTCTGAAATTTTTTGCTTTTTCCTGCTAATCCTAGCATGATAAAGAAGATTCAAAGAGAGTGAGATGCCAGCTCCTTTCATTCAGTCAGTAGCTTCAAACATTTCTGGACGTTTTTCAATGGCAAAAATCAATGAATATTGTAAATGCACAAACAGTAATATCTCCTCATTGCAAGGTGCAATTCTGAAATTTTTTGCTTTTTCCTGTTAATCCTAGCATGATAAAGAAGATTCAAAGAGAGTGAAATGCCAGGTCTTCATTCAGTCAGTAGCTTCAAACATTTCTGGTATATGAAAAACATGTTTTTCAATGGCAAAAATCAATGAATATTGTAAATGCACAAACAGTAATATCTCCACATTGCAAGGTGCAATTCTGAAATTTTTTGCTTTTTCCTGCTAATCCTAGCATGATAAAGAAGATTCAAAGAGTGAGATGCCAGCTCCTTTCATTCAGTCAGTAGCTTCAAACATTTCTGGACGTTTTTCAATGGCAAAAATCAATGAATATTGTAAATGCACAAACAGTAATATCTCCACATTGCAAGGTGCAATTCTGAAATTTTTTGCTTTTTCCTGCTAATCCTAGCATGATAAAGAAGATTCAAAGAGAGTGAGATGCCAGCTCCTTTCATTCAGTCAGTAGCTTCAAACATTTCTGGACGTTTTTCAATGGCAAAAATCAATGAATATTGTAAATGCACAAACAGTAATATCTCCACATTGCAAGGTGCAATTCTGAAATTTTTTGCTTTTTCCTGTTAATCCTAGCATGATAAAGAAGATTCAAAGAGAGTGAGATGCCAGCTCCTTTCATTCAGTCAGTAGCTTCAAACATTTCTGGACGTTTTTCAATGGCAAAAATCAATGAATATTGTAAATGCACAAACAGTAATATCTCCACATTGCAAGGTGCAATTCTGAAATTTTTTGCTTTTTCCTGTTAATCCTAGCATGATAAAGAAGATTCAAAGAGAGTGAGATGCCAGCTCCTTTCATTCAGTCTGTAGCTTCAAACATTTCTGGTATATGAAAAACATGTTTTTCAATGGCAAAAATCAATGAATATTGTAAATGCACGAACAGTAATATCTCCACATTGCAAGGTGCAATTCTGAAATATTTTGCTTTTTCCTGCTAATCCTAGCATGATAAAGAAGATTCAAAGAGAGTGAGATGCCAGCTCCTTTCATTCAGTCAGTAGCTTCAAACATTTTTGGACGTTTTTCAATGGCAAAAATCAATGAATATTGTAAATGCACAAACAGTAATATCTCCACATTGCAAGGTGCAATTCTGTAATTTTTTGCTTTTTCCTGCTAATCCTAGCATGATAAAGAAGATTCAAAGAGAGTGAGATGCCAGCTCCTTTCATTCAGTCAGTAGCTTCAAACATTTCTGGTATATGAAAAACATGTTTTTCAATGGCAAAAATCAATGAATATTGTAAATGCACAAACAGTAATATCTCCACATTGCAAGGTGCAATTCTGAAATTTTTTGCTTTTTCCTGCTAATCCTAGCATGATAAAGAAGATTCAAAGAGAGTGAGATGCCAGCTCCTTTCATTCAGTCAGTAGCTTCAAACATTTTTGGACGTTTTTCAATGGCAAAAATCAATGAATATTGTAAATGCACAAACAGTAATATCTCCACATTGCAAGGTGCAATTCTGAAATTTTTTGCTTTTTCCTGCTAATCCTAGCATGATAAAGAAGATTCAAAGAGAGTGAGATGCCAGCTCCTTTCATTCAGTCAGTAGCTTCAAACATTTCTGGACGTTTTTCAATGGCAAAAATCAATGAATATTGTAAATGCACAAACAGTAATATCTCCACATTGCAAGGTGCAATTCTGAAATTTTTTGCTTTTTCCTGTTAATCCTAGCATGATAAAGAAGATTCAAAGAGAGTGAGATGCCAGCTCCTTTCATTCAGTCAGTAGCTTCAAACATTTCTGGACGTTTTTCAATGGCAAAAATCAATGAATATTGTAAATGCACAAACAGTAATATCTCCACATTGCAAGGTGCAATTCTGAAATTTTTTGCTTTTTCCTGTTAATCCTAGCATGATAAAGAAGATTCAAAGAGAGTGAGATGCCAGCTCCTTTCATTCAGTCTGTAGCTTCAAACATTTCTGGTATATGAAAAACATGTTTTTCAATGGCAAAAATCAATGAATATTGTAAATGCACGAACAGTAATATCTCCACATTGCAAGGTGCAATTCTGAAATATTTTGCTTTTTCCTGCTAATCCTAGCATGATAAAGAAGATTCAAAGAGAGTGAGATGCCAGCTCCTTTCATTCAGTCAGTAGCTTCAAACATTTTTGGACGTTTTTCAATGGCAAAAATCAATGAATATTGTAAATGCACAAACAGTAATATCTCCACATTGCAAGGTGCAATTCTGTAATTTTTTGCTTTTTCCTGCTAATCCTAGCATGATAAAGAAGATTCAAAGAGAGTGAGATGCCAGCTCCTTTCATTCAGTCAGTAGCTTCAAACATTTCTGGTATATGAAAAACATGTTTTTCAATGGCAAAAATCAATGAATATTGTAAATGCACAAACAGTAATATCTCCACATTGCAAGGTGCAATTCTGAAATTTTTTGCTTTTTCCTGCTAATCCTAGCATGATAAAGAAGATTCAAAGAGAGTGAGATGCCAGCTCCTTTCATTCAGTCAGTAGCTTCAAACATTTTTGGACGTTTTTCAATGGCAAAAATCAATGAATATTGTAAATGCACAAACAGTAATATCTCCACATTGCAAGGTGCAATTCTGAAATTTTTTGCTTTTTCCTGCTAATCCTAGCATGATAAAGAAGATTCAAAGAGAGTGAGATGCCAGCTCCTTTCATTCAGTCAGTAGCTTCAAACATTTCTGGTATATGAAAAACATGTTTTTCAATGGCAAAAATCAATGAATATTGTAAATGCACAAACAGTAATATCTCCACATTGCAAGGTGCAATTCTGAAATTTTTTGCTTTTTCCTGCTAATCCTAGCATGATAAAGAAGATTCAAAGAGAGTGAGATGCCAACTCCTTTCATTCAGTCAGTAGCTTCAAACATTTCTGGTATATGAAAAACATGTTTTTCAATGGCAAAAATCAATGAATATTGTAAATGCACAAACAGTAATATCTCCACATTGCAAGGTGCAATTCGGAAATTTTTTGCTTTTTCCTGCTAATCCTAGCATGATAAAGAAGATTCAAAGAGAGTGAGATGCCAGCTCCTTTCATTCAGTCAGTAGCTTCAAACATTTCTGGTATATGAATAACATGATGTTTTTCAATGGCAAAAATCAATGAATATTGTAAATGCACAAACAGTAATATCTCCACATTGCAAGGTGCAATTCTGAAATTTTTTGCTTTTTCCTGCTAATCCTAGCATGATAAAGAAGATTCAAAGAGAGTGAGATGCCAGCTCCTTTCATTCAGTCAGTAGCTTCAAACATTTCTGGTATATGAATAACATGATGTTTTTCAATGGCAAAAATCAATGAATATTGTAAATGCACAAACAGTAATATCTCCACATTGCAAGGTGCAATTCTGAAATTTTTTGCTTTTTCCTGCTAATCCTAGCATGATAAAGAAGATTCAAAGATAGTGAGATGCCAGCTCCTTTCATTCAGTCAGTAGCTTCAAACATTTCTGGACGTTTTTCAATGGCAAAAATCAATGAATATTGTAAATGCACAAACAGTAATATCTCCACATTGCAAGGTGCAATTCTGAAATTTTTTGCTTTTTCCTGTTAATCCTAGCATGATAAAGAAGGTTCAAAGAGAGTGAGATGCCAGCTCTTCATTCAGTCAGTAGCTTCAAACATTTCTGGTATATGAAAAACATGTTTTTCAATGGCAAAAATCAATGAATATTGTAAATGCACAAACAGTAATATCTCCACATTGCAAGGTGCAATTCTGAAATTTTTTGCTTTTTCCTGCTAATCCTAGCATGATAAAGAAGATTCAAAGAGAGTGAGATGCCAGCTCCTTTCATTCAGTCAGTAGCTTCAAACATTTTTGGACGTTTTTCAATGGCAAAAATCAATGAATATTGTAAATGCACAAACAGTAATATCTCCACATTGCAAGGTGCAATTCTGAAATTTTTTGCTTTTTCCTGCTAATCCTAGCATGATAAAGAAGATTCAAAGAGAGTGAGATGTCAGCTCCTTTCATTCAGTCAGTAGCTTCAAACATTTCTGGTATATGAAAAACATGTTTTTCGATGGCAAAAATCAATGAATATTGTAAATGCACAAACAGTAATATCTCCACATTGCAAGGTGCAATTCTGAAATTTTTTGCTTTTTCCTGCAAATCCTAGCATGATAAAGAAGATTCAAAGAGAGTGAGATGCCAGCTCCTTTCATTCAGTCAGTAGCTTCAAACATTTCTGGTATATGAAAAACATGTTTTTCAATGGCAAAAATCAATGAATATTGTAAATGCACAAACAGTAATATCTCCACATTGCAAGGTGCAATTCAGAAATTTTTTGCTTTTTCCTGCTAATCCTAGCATGATAAAGAAGATTCAAAGAGAGTGAGATGCCAGCTCCTTTCATTCAGTCAGTAGCTTCAAACATTTCTGGTATATGAATAACATGATGTTTTTCAATGGCAAAAATCAATGAATATTGTAAATGCACAAACAGTAATATCTCCACATTGCAAGGTGCAATTCTGAAATTTTTTGCTTTTTCCTGCTAATCCCAGCATGATAAAGAATATTCAAAGAGAGTGAGATGCCAGCTCCTTTCATTCAGTCAGTAGCTTCAAACATTTCTGGTATATGAATAACATGATGTTTTTCAATGGCAAAAATCAATGAATATTGTAAATGCACAAACAGTAATATCTCCACATTGCAAGGTGCAATTCTGAAATTTTTTGCTTTTTCCTGCTAATCCTAGCATGATAAAGAAGATTCAAAGAGAGTGAGATGCCAGCTCCTTTCATTCAGTCAGTAGCTTCAAACATTTCTGGACGTTTTTCAATGGCAAAAATCAATGAATATTGTAAATGCACAAACAGTAATATCTCCTCATTGCAAGGTGCAATTCTGAAATTTTTTGCTTTTTCCTGTTAATCCTAGCATGATAAAGAAGATTCAAAGAGAGTGAAATGCCAGGTCTTCATTCAGTCAGTAGCTTCAAACATTTCTGGTATATGAAAAACATGTTTTTCAATGGCAAAAATCAATGAATATTGTAAATGCACAAACAGTAATATCTCCACATTGCAAGGTGCAATTCTGAAATTTTTTGCTTTTTCCTGCTAATCCTAGCATGATAAAGAAGATTCAAAGAGTGAGATGCCAGCTCCTTTCATTCAGTCAGTAGCTTCAAACATTTCTGGACGTTTTTCAATGGCAAAAATCAATGAATATTGTAAATGCACAAACAGTAATATCTCCACATTGCAAGGTGCAATTCTGAAATTTTTTGCTTTTTCCTGCTAATCCTAGCATGATAAAGAAGATTCAAAGAGAGTGAGATGCCAGCTCCTTTCATTCAGTCAGTAGCTTCAAACATTTCTGGACGTTTTTCAATGGCAAAAATCAATGAATATTGTAAATGCACAAACAGTAATATCTCCACATTGCAAGGTGCAATTCTGAAATTTTTTGCTTTTTCCTGCTAATCCTAGCATGATAAAGAAGATTCAAAGAGTGAGATGCCAGCTCCTTTCATTCAGTCAGTAGCTTCAAACATTTCTGGACGTTTTTCAATGGCAAAAATCAATGAATATTGTAAATGCACAAACAGTAATATCTCCACATTGCAAGGTGCAATTCTGAAATTTATTGCTTCTTCCTGCTAATCCTAGCATGATAAAGAAGATTCAAAGAGAGTGAGATGCCAGCTCCTTTCATTCAGTCTGTAGCTTCAAACATTTCTGGTATATGAAAAACATGTTTTTCAATGGCAAAAATCAATGAATATTGTAAATGCACGAACAGTAATATCTCCACATTGCAAGGTGCAATTCTGAAATATTTTGCTTTTTCCTGCTAATCCTAGCATGATAAAGAAGATTCAAAGAGAGTGAGATGCCAGCTCCTTTCATTCAGTCAGTAGCTTCAAACATTTTTGGACGTTTTTCAATGGCAAAAATCAATGAATATTGTAAATGCACAAACAGTAATATCTCCACATTGCAAGGTGCAATTCTGTAATTTTTTGCTTTTTCCTGCTAATCCTAGCATGATAAAGAAGATTCAAAGAGAGTGAGATGCCAGCTCCTTTCATTCAGTCAGTAGCTTCAAACATTTCTGGTATATGAAAAACATGTTTTTCAATGGCAAAAATCAATGAATATTGTAAATGCACAAACAGTAATATCTCCACATTGCAAGGTGCAATTCTGAAATTTTTTGCTTTTTCCTGCTAATCCTAGCATGATAAAGAAGATTCAAAGAGAGTGAGATGCCAGCTCCTTTCATTCAGTCAGTAGCTTCAAACATTTTTGGACGTTTTTCAATGGCAAAAATCAATGAATATTGTAAATGCACAAACAGTAATATCTCCACATTGCAAGGTGCAATTCTGAAATTTTTTGCTTTTTCCTGCTAATCCTAGCATGATAAAGAAGATTCAAAGAGAGTGAGATGCCAGCTCCTTTCATTCAGTCAGTAGCTTCAAACATTTCTGGTATATGAAAAACATGTTTTTCAATGGCAAAAATCAATGAATATTGTAAATGCACAAACAGTAATATCTCCACATTGCAAGGTGCAATTCTGAAATTTTTTGCTTTTTCCTGCTAATCCTAGCATGATAAAGAAGATTCAAAGAGAGTGAGATGCCAGCTCCTTTCATTCAGTCAGTAGCTTCAAACATTTCTGGTATATGAAAAACATGTTTTTCAATGGCAAAAATCAATGAATATTGTAAATGCACAAACAGTAATATCTCCACATTGCAAGGTGCAATTCGGAAATTTTTTGCTTTTTCCTGCTAATCCTAGCATGA
This sequence comes from Phyllobates terribilis, assembly GCF_046119375.1. Lineage (NCBI taxonomy): Eukaryota > Metazoa > Chordata > Amphibia > Anura > Dendrobatidae > Phyllobates > Phyllobates terribilis. The sequence continues at coordinate 105,630 of NW_027364850.1, forward strand.
TAAAGAAGATTCAAAGAGAGTGAGATGCCAGCTCCTTTCATTCAGTCAGTAGCTTCAAACATTTCTGGTATATGAATAACATGATGTTTTTCAATGGCAAAAATCAATGAATATTGTAAATGCACAAACAGTAATATCTCCACATTGCAAGGTGCAATTCTGAAATTTTTTGCTTTTTCCTGCTAATCCTAGCATGATAAAGAAGATTCAAAGAGAGTGAGATGCCAGCTCCTTTCATTCAGTCAGTAGCTTCAAACATTTTTGGACGTTTTTCAATGGCAAAAATCAATGAATATTGTAAATGCACAAACAGTAATATCTCCACATTGCAAGGTGCAATTCTGAAATTTTTTGCTTTTTCCTGCTAATCCTAGCATGATAAAGAAGATTCAAAGAGAGTGAGATGCCAGCTCCTTTCATTCAGTCAGTAGCTTCAAACATTTCTGGTATATGAAAAACATGTTTTTCAATGGCAAAAATCAATGAATATTGTAAATGCACAAACAGTAATATCTCCACATTGCAAGGTGCAATTCTGAAATTTTTTGCTTTTTCCTGCTAATCCTAGCATGATAAAGAAGATTCAAAGAGAGTGAGATGCCAGCTCCTTTCATTCAGTCAGTAGCTTCAAACATTTCTGGACATTTTTCAATGGCAAAAATCAATGAATATTGTAAATGCACAAACAGTAATATCTCCACATTGCAAGGTGCAATTCTGAAATTTTTTGCTTTTTCCTGTTAATCCTAGCATGATAAAGAAGATTCAAAGAGAGTGAGATGCCAGCTCCTTTCATTCAGTCAGTAGCTTCAAACATTTCTGGACGTTTTTCAATGGCAAAAATCAATGAATATTGTAAATGCACAAACAGTAATATCTCCACATTGCAAGGTGCAATTCTGAAATTTTTTGCTTTTTCCTGTTAATCCTAGCATGATAAAGAAGATTCAAAGAGAGTGAGATGCCAGCTCTTCATTCAGTCAGTAGCTTCAAACATTTCTGGTATATGAAAAACATGTTTTTCAATGGCAAAAATCAATGAATATTGTAAATGCACAAACAGTAATATCTCCACATTGCAAGGTGCAATTCTGAAATTTTTTGCTTTTTCCTGCTAATCCTAGCATGATAAAGAAGATTCAAAGAGTGAGATGCCAGCTCCTTTCATTCAGTCAGTAGCTTCAAACATTTCTGGATGTTTTTCAATGGCAAAAATCAATGAATATTGTAAATGCACAAACAGTAATATCTCCACATTGCAAGGTGCAATTCTGAAATTTTTTGCTTTTTCCTGTTAATCCTAGCATGATAAAGAAGATTCAAAGAGAGTGAGATGCCAGCTCTTCATTCAGTCAGTAGCTTCAAACATTTCTGGTATATGAAAAACATGTTTTTCAATGGCAAAAATCAATGAATATTGTAAATGCACAAACAGTAATATCTCCACATTGCAAGGTGCAATTCTGAAATTTTTTGCTTTTTCCTGCTAATCCTAGCATGATAAAGAAGATTCAAAGAGAGTGAGATGCCAGCTCCTTTCATTCAGTCAGTAGCTTCAAACATTTCTGGTATATGAAAAACATGTTTTTCAATGGCAAAAATCAATGAATATTGTAAATGCACAAACAGTAATATCTCCACATTGCAAGGTGCAATTCTGAAATTTTTTGCTTTTTCCTGCTAATCCTAGCATGATAAAGAAGATTCAAAGAGAGTGAGATGCCAGCTCCTTTCATTCAGTCAGTAGCTTCAAACATTTCTGGTATATGAAAAACATGTTTTTCAATGGCAAAAATCAATGAATATTGTAAATGCACAAACAGTAATATCTCCACATTGCAAGGTGCAATTCGGAAATTTTTTGCTTTTTCCTGCTAATCCTAGCATGATAAAGAAGATTCAAAGAGAGTGAGATGCCAGCTCCTTTCATTCAGTCAGTAGCTTCAAACATTTCTGGTATATGAATAACATGATGTTTTTCAATGGCAAAAATCAATGAATATTGTAAATGCACAAACAGTAATATCTCCACATTGCAAGGTGCAATTCTGAAATTTTTTGCTTTTTCCTGCTAATCCTAGCATGATAAAGAAGATTCAAAGAGAGTGAGATGCCAGCTCCTTTCATTCAGTCAGTAGCTTCAAACATTTTTGGACGTTTTTCAATGGCAAAAATCAATGAATATTGTAAATGCACAAACAGTAATATCTCCACATTGCAAGGTGCAATTCTGAAATTTTTTGCTTTTTCCTGCTAATCCTAGCATGATAAAGAAGATTCAAAGAGAGTGAGATGCCAGCTCCTTTCATTCAGTCAGTAGCTTCAAACATTTCTGGTATATGAAAAACATGTTTTTCAATGGCAAAAATCAATGAATATTGTAAATGCACAAACAGTAATATCTCCACATTGCAAGGTGCAATTCTGAAATTTTTTGCTTTTTCCTGCTAATCCTAGCATGATAAAGAAGATTCAAAGAGAGTGAGATGCCAGCTCCTTTCATTCAGTCAGTAGCTTCAAACATTTCTGGACATTTTTCAATGGCAAAAATCAATGAATATTGTAAATGCACAAACAGTAATATCTCCACATTGCAAGGTGCAATTCTGAAATTTTTTGCTTTTTCCTGTTAATCCTAGCATGATAAAGAAGATTCAAAGAGAGTGAGATGCCAGCTCCTTTCATTCAGTCAGTAGCTTCAAACATTTCTGGACGTTTTTCAATGGCAAAAATCAATGAATATTGTAAATGCACAAACAGTAATATCTCCACATTGCAAGGTGCAATTCTGAAATTTTTTGCTTTTTCCTGTTAATCCTAGCATGATAAAGAAGATTCAAAGAGAGTGAGATGCCAGCTCTTCATTCAGTCAGTAGCTTCAAACATTTCTGGTATATGAAAAACATGTTTTTCAATGGCAAAAATCAATGAATATTGTAAATGCACAAACAGTAATATCTCCACATTGCAAGGTGCAATTCTGAAATTTTTGCTTTTTCCTGCTAATCCTAGCATGATAAAGAAGATTCAAAGAGTGAGATGCCAGCTCCTTTCATTCAGTCAGTAGCTTCAAACATTTCTGGATGTTTTTCAATGGCAAAAATCAATGAATATTGTAAATGCACAAACAGTAATATCACCACATTGCAAGGTGCAATTCTGAAATTTTTTGCTTTTTCCTGTTAATCCTAGCATGATAAAGAAGATTCAAAGAGAGTGAGATGCCAGCTCTTCATTCAGTCAGTAGCTTCAAACATTTCTGGTATATGAAAAACATGTTTTTCAATGGCAAAAATCAATGAATATTGTAAATGCACAAACAGTAATATCTCCACATTGCAAGGTGCAATTCTGAAATTTTTTGCTTTTTCCTGCTAATCCTAGCATGATAAAGAAGATTCAAAGAGTGAGATGCCAGCTCCTTTCATTCAGTCAGTAGCTTCAAACATTTCTGGACGCTTTTCAATGGCAAAAATCAATGAATATTGTAAATGCACAAACAGTAATATCTCCACAATGCAAGGTGCAATTCTGAAATTTATTGCTTTTTCCTGCTAATGCTAGCATGATAAAGAAGATTCAAAGAGAGTGAGATGCCAGCTCCTTTCATTCAGTCAGTAGCTTCAAACATTTCTGGTATATGAAAAACATGTTTTTCAATGGCAAAAATCAATGAATATTGTAAATGCACAAACAGTAATATTTCCACATTGCAAGGTGCAATTCTGAAATTTTTTGTTTTTTCCTGCTAATCCTAGCATGATAAAGAAGATTCAAAGAGAGTGAGATGCCAGCTCCTTTCATTCAGTCAGTAGCTTCAAACATTTTTGGACGTTTTTCAATGGCAAAAATCAATGAATATTGTAAATGCACAAACAGTAATATCTCCACATTGCAAGGTGCAATTCTGAAATTTTTTGCTTTTTCCTGCTAATCCTAGCATGATAAAGAAGATTCAAAGAGAGTGAGATGCCAGCTCCTTTCATTCAGTCAGTAGCTTCAAACATTTCTGGTATATGAAAAACATGTTTTTCAATGGCAAAAATCAATGAATATTGTAAATGCACAAACAGTAATATCTCCACATTGCAAGGTGCAATTCTGAAATTTTTTGCTTTTTCCTGCTAATCCTAGCATGATAAAGAAGATTCAAAGAGAGTGAGATGCCAGCTCCTTTCATTCAGTCAGTAGCTTCAAACATTTTTGGACGTTTTTCAATGGCAAAAATCAATGAATATTGTAAATGCACAAACAGTAATATCTCCACATTGCAAGGTGCAATTCTGAAATTTTTTGCTTTTTCCTGCTAATCCTAGCATGATAAAGAAGATTCAAAGAGAGTGAGATGCCAGCTCCTTTCATTCAGTCAGTAGCTTCAAACATTTCTGGTATATGAAAAACATGTTTTTCAATGGCAAAAATCAATGAATATTGTAAATGCACAAACAGTAATATCTCCACATTGCAAGGTGCAATTCTGAAATTTTTTGCTTTTTCCTGCTAATCCTAGCATGATAAAGAAGATTCAAAGAGAGTGAGATGCCAGCTCCTTTCATTCAGTCAGTAGCTTCAAACATTTCTGGTATATGAAAAACATGTTTTTCAATGGCAAAAATCAATGAATATTGTAAATGCACAAACAGTAATATCTCCACATTGCAAGGTGCAATTCGGAAATTTTTTGCTTTTTCCTGCTAATCCTAGCATGATAAAGAAGATTCAAAGGGAGTGAGATGCCAGCTCCTTTCATTCAGTCAGTAGCTTCAAACATTTCTGGTATATGAATAACATGATGTTTTTCAATGGCAAAAATCAATGAATATTGTAAATGCACAAACAGTAATATCTCCACATTGCAAGGTGCAATTCTGAAATTTTTTACTTTTTCCTGCTAATCCTAGCATGATAAAGAAGATTGAAAGAGAGTGAGATGCCAGCTCCTTTCATTCAGTCAGTAGCTTCAAACATTTCTGGTATATGAATAACATGATGTTTTTCAATGGCAAAAATCAATGAATATTGTAAATGCACAAACAGTAATATCTCCACATTGCAAGGTGCAATTCGGAAATTTTTTGCTTTTTCCTGCTAATCCTAGCATGATAAAGAAGATTCAAAGAGAGTGAGATGCCAGCTCCTTTCATTCAGTCAGTAGCTTCAAACATTTCTGGTATATGAATAACATGATGTTTTTCAATGGCAAAAATCAATGAATATTGTAAATGCACAAACAGTAATATCTCCACATTGCAAGGTGCAATTCTGAAATTTTTTGCTTTTTCCTGCTAATCCTAGCATGATAAAGAAGATTCAAAGAGAGTGAGATGCCAGCTCCTTTCATTCAGTCAGTAGCTTCAAACATTTTTGGACGTTTTTCAATGGCAAAAATCAATGAATATTGTAAATGCACAAACAGTAATATCTCCACATTGCAAGGTGCAATTCTGAAATTTTTTGCTTTTTCCTGCTAATCCTAGCATGATAAAGAAGATTCAAAGAGAGTGAGATGCCAGCTCCTTTCATTCAGTCAGTAGCTTCAAACATTTCTGGTATATGAAAAACATGTTTTTCAATGGCAAAAATCAATGAATATTGTAAATGCACAAACAGTAATATCTCCACATTGCAAGGTGCAATTCTGAAATTTTTTGCTTTTTCCTGCTAATCCTAGCATGATAAAGAAGATTCAAAGAGAGTGAGATGCCAGCTCCTTTCATTCAGTCAGTAGCTTCAAACATTTCTGGACATTTTTCAATGGCAAAAATCAATGAATATTGTAAATGCACAAACAGTAATATCTCCACATTGCAAGGTGCAATTCTGAAATTTTTTGCTTTTTCCTGCTAATCCTAGCATGATAAAGAAGATTCAAAGAGAGTGAGATGCCAGCTCCTTTCATTCAGTCAGTAGCTTCAAACATTTCTGGACATTTTTCAATGGCAAAAATCAATGAATATTGTAAATGCACAAACAGTAATATCTCCACATTGCAAGGCGCAATTCTGAAATTTTTTGCTTTTTCCTGTTAATCCTAGCATGATAAAGAAGATTCAAAGAGAGTGAGATGCCAGCTCCTTTCATTCAGTCAGTAGCTTCAAACATTTCTGGATGTTTTTCAATGGCAAAAATCAATGAATATTGTAAATGCACAAACAGTAATATCTCCACATTGCAAGGTGCAATTCTGAAATTTTTTGCTTTTTCCTGTTAATCCTAGCATGATAAAGAAGATTCAAAGAGAGTGAGATGCCAGCTCTTCATTCAGTCAGTAGCTTCAAACATTTCTGGTATATGAAAAACATGTTTTTCAATGGCAAAAATCAATGAATATTGTAAATGCACAAACAGTAATATCTCCACATTGCAAGGTGCAATTCTGAAATTTTTTGCTTTTTCCTGCTAATCCTAGCATGATAAAGAAGATTCAAAGAGTGAGATGCCAGCTCCTTTCATTCAGTCAGTAGCTTCAAACATTTCTGGATGTTTTTCAATGGCAAAAATCAATGAATATTGTAAATGCACAAACAGTAATATCTCCACATTGCAAGGTGCAATTCTGAAATTTTTTGCTTTTTCCTGTTAATCCTAGCATGATAAAGAAGATTCAAAGAGAGTGAGATGCCAGCTCTTCATTCAGTCAGTAGCTTCAAACATTTCTGGTATATGAAAAACATGTTTTTCAATGGCAAAAATCAATGAATATTGTAAATGCACAAACAGTAATATCTCCACATTGCAAGGTGCAATTCTGAAATTTTTTGCTTTTTCCTGCTAATCCTAGCATGATAAAGAAGATTCAAAGAGAGTGAGATGCCAGCTCCTTTCATTCAGTCAGTAGCTTCAAACATTTCTGGTATATGAAAAACATGTTTTTCAATGGCAAAAATCAATGAATATTGTAAATGCACAAACAGTAATATCTCCACATTGCAAGGTGCAATTCTGAAATTTTTTGCTTTTTCCTGCTAATCCTAGCATGATAAAGAAGATTCAAAGAGAGTGAGATGCCAGCTCCTTTCATTCAGTCAGTAGCTTCAAACATTTCTGGTATATGAAAAACATGTTTTTCAATGGCAAAAATCAATGAATATTGTAAATGCACAAACAGTAATATCTCCACATTGCAAGGTGCAATTCGGAAATTTTTTGCTTTTTCCTGCTAATCCTAGCATGATAAAGAAGATTCAAAGAGAGTGAGATGCCAGCTCCTTTCATTCAGTCAGTAGCTTCAAACATTTCTGGTATATGAATAACATGATGTTTTTCAATGGCAAAAATCAATGAATATTGTAAATGCACAAACAGTAATATCTCCACATTGCAAGGTGCAATTCTGAAATTTTTTACTTTTTCCTGCTAATCCTAGCATGATAAAGAAGATTGAAAGAGAGTGAGATGCCAGCTCCTTTCATTCAGTCAGTAGCTTCAAACATTTCTGGTATATGAATAACATGATGTTTTTCAATGGCAAAAATCAATGAATATTGTAAATGCACAAACAGTAATATCTCCACATTGCAAGGTGCAATTCGGAAATTTTTTGCTTTTTCCTGCTAATCCTAGCATGATAAAGAAGATTCAAAGAGAGTGAGATGCCAGCTCCTTTCATTCAGTCAGTAGCTTCAAACATTTCTGGTATATGAATAACATGATGTTTTTCAATGGCAAAAATCAATGAATATTGTAAATGCACAAACAGTAATATCTCCACATTGCAAGGTGCAATTCTGAAATTTTTTGCTTTTTCCTGCTAATCCTAGCATGATAAAGAAGATTCAAAGAGAGTGAGATGCCAGCTCCTTTCATTCAGTCAGTAGCTTCAAACATTTTTGGACGTTTTTCAATGGCAAAAATCAATGAATATTGTAAATGCACAAACAGTAATATCTCCACATTGCAAGGTGCAATTCTGAAATTTTTTGCTTTTTCCTGCTAATCCTAGCATGATAAAGAAGATTCAAAGAGAGTGAGATGCCAGCTCCTTTCATTCAGTCAGTAGCTTCAAACATTTCTGGTATATGAAAAACATGTTTTTCAATGGCAAAAATCAATGAATATTGTAAATGCACAAACAGTAATATCTCCACATTGCAAGGTGCAATTCTGAAATTTTTTGCTTTTTCCTGCTAATCCTAGCATGATAAAGAAGATTCAAAGAGAGTGAGATGCCAGCTCCTTTCATTCAGTCAGTAGCTTCAAACATTTCTGGACATTTTTCAATGGCAAAAATCAATGAATATTGTAAATGCACAAACAGTAATATCTCCACATTGCAAGGCGCAATTCTGAAATTTTTTGCTTTTTCCTGTTAATCCTAGCATGATAAAGAAGATTCAAAGAGAGTGAGATGCCAGCTCCTTTCATTCAGTCAGTAGCTTCAAACATTTCTGGACGTTTTTCAATGGCAAAAATCAATGAATATTGTAAATGCACAAACAGTAATATCTCCACATTGCAAGGTGCAATTCTGAAATTTTTTGCTTTTTCCTGTTAATCCTAGCATGATAAAGAAGATTCAAAGAGAGTGAGATGCCAGCTCTTCATTCAGTCAGTAGCTTCAAACATTTCTGGTATATGAAAAACATGTTTTTCAATGGCAAAAATCAATGAATATTGTAAATGCACAAACAGTAATATCTCCACATTGCAAGGTGCAATTCTGAAATTTTTTGCTTTTTCCTGCTAATCCTAGCATGATAAAGAAGATTCAAAGAGTGAGATGCCAGCTCCTTTCATTCAGTCAGTAGCTTCAAACATTTCTGGATGTTTTTCAATGGCAAAAATCAATGAATATTGTAAATGCACAAACAGTAATATCTCCACATTGCAAGGTGCAATTCTGAAATTTTTTGCTTTTTCCTGTTAATCCTAGCATGATAAAGAAGATTCAAAGAGAGTGAGATGCCAGCTCTTCATTCAGTCAGTAGCTTCAAACATTTCTGGTATATGAAAAACATGTTTTTCAATGGCAAAAATCAATGAATATTGTAAATGCACAAACAGTAATATCTCCACATTGCAAGGTGCAATTCTGAAATTTTTTGCTTTTTCCTGCTAATCCTAGCATGATAAAGAAGATTCAAAGAGAGTGAGATGCCAGCTCCTTTCATTCAGTCAGTAGCTTCAAACATTTCTGGTATATGAAAAACATGTTTTTCAATGGCAAAAATCAATGAATATTGTAAATGCACAAACAGTAATATCTCCACATTGCAAGGTGCAATTCTGAAATTTTTTGCTTTTTCCTGCTAATCCTAGCATGATAAAGAAGATTCAAAGAGAGTGAGATGCCAGCTCCTTTCATTCAGTCAGTAGCTTCAAACATTTCTGGTATATGAAAAACATGTTTTTCAATGGCAAAAATCAATGAATATTGTAAATGCACAAACAGTAATATCTCCACATTGCAAGGTGCAATTCGGAAATTTTTTGCTTTTTCCTGCTAATCCTAGCATGATAAAGAAGATTCAAAGAGAGTGAGATGCCAGCTCCTTTCATTCAGTCAGTAGCTTCAAACATTTCTGGTATATGAATAACATGATGTTTTTCAATGGCAAAAATCAATGAATATTGTAAATGCACAAACAGTAATATCTCCACATTGCAAGGTGCAATTCTGAAATTTTTTGCTTTTTCCTGCTAATCCTAGCATGATAAAGAAGATTCAAAGAGAGTGAGATGCCAGCTCCTTTCATTCAGTCAGTAGCTTCAAACATTTTTGGACGTTTTTCAATGGCAAAAATCAATGAATATTGTAAATGCACAAACAGTAATATCTCCACATTGCAAGGTGCAATTCTGAAATTTTTTGCTTTTTCCTGCTAATCCTAGCATGATAAAGAAGATTCAAAGAGAGTGAGATGCCAGCTCCTTTCATTCAGTCAGTAGCTTCAAACATTTCTGGTATATGAAAAACATGTTTTTCAATGGCAAAAATCAATGAATATTGTAAATGCACAAACAGTAATATCTCCACATTGCAAGGTGCAATTCTGAAATTTTTTGCTTTTTCCTGCTAATCCTAGCATGATAAAGAAGATTCAAAGAGAGTGAGATGCCAGCTCCTTTCATTCAGTCAGTAGCTTCAAACATTTCTGGACATTTTTCAATGGCAAAAATCAATGAATATTGTAAATGCACAAACAGTAATATCTCCACATTGCAAGGTGCAATTCTGAAATTTTTTGCTTTTTCCTGTTAATCCTAGCATGATAAAGAAGATTCAAAGAGAGTGAGATGCCAGCTCCTTTCATTCAGTCAGTAGCTTCAAACATTTCTGGACGTTTTTCAATGGCAAAAATCAATGAATATTGTAAATGCACAAACAGTAATATCTCCACATTGCAAGGTGCAATTCTGAAATTTTTTGCTTTTTCCTGTTAATCCTAGCATGATAAAGAAGATTCAAAGAGAGTGAGATGCCAGCTCTTCATTCAGTCAGTAGCTTCAAACATTTCTGGTATATGAAAAACATGTTTTTCAATGGCAAAAATCAATGAATATTGTAAATGCACAAACAGTAATATCTCCACATTGCAAGGTGCAATTCTGAAATTTTTTGCTTTTTCCTGCTAATCCTAGCATGATAAAGAAGATTCAAAGAGAGTGAGATGCCAGCTCCTTTCATTCAGTCAGTAGCTTCAAACATTTCTGGACGTTTTTCAATGGCAAAAATCAATGAATATTGTAAATGCACAAACAGTAATATCTCCACATTGCAAGGTGCAATTCTGAAATTTTTTGCTTTTTCCTGTTAATCCTAGCATGATAAAGAAGATTCAAAGAGAGTGAGATGCCAGCTCTTCATTCAGTCAGTAGCTTCAAACATTTCTGGTATATGAAAAACATGTTTTTCAATGGCAAAAATCAATGAATATTGTAAATGCACAAACAGTAATATCTCCACATTGCAAGGTGCAATTCTGAAATTTTTTGCTTTTTCCTGCTAATCCTAGCATGATAAAGAAGATTCAAAGAGAGTGAGATGCCAGCTCCTTTCATTCAGTCAGTAGCTTCAAACATTTCTGGACGTTTTTCAATGGCAAAAATCAATGAATATTGTAAATGCACAAACAGTAATATCTCCACATTGCAAGGTGCAATTCTGAAATTTTTTGCTTTTTCCTGTTAATCCTAGCATGATAAAGAAGATTCAAAGAGAGTGAGATGCCAGCTCTTCATTCAGTCAGTAGCTTCAAACATTTCTGGTATATGAAAAACATGTTTTTCAATGGCAAAAATCAATGAATATTGTAAATGCACAAACAGTAATATCTCCACATTGCAAGGTGCAATTCTGAAATTTTTTGCTTTTTCCTGCTAATCCTAGCATGATAAAGAAGATTCAAAGAGTGAGATGCCAGCTCCTTTCATTCAGTCAGTAGCTTCAAACATTTCTGGACGTTTTTCAATGGCAAAAATCAATGAATATTGTAAATGCACAAACAGTAATATCTCCACATTGCAAGGTGCAATTCTGAAATTTTTTGCTTTTTCCTGTTAATCCTAGCATGATAAAGAAGATTCAAAGAGAGTGAGATGCCAGCTCTTCATTCAGTCAGTAGCTTCAAACATTTCTGGTATATGAAAAACATGTTTTTCAATGGCAAAAATCAATGAATATTGTAAATGCACAAACAGTAATATCTCCACATTGCAAGGTGCAATTCTGAAATTTTTTGCTTTTTCCTGCTAATCCTAGCATGATAAAGAAGATTCAAAGAGTGAGATGCCAGCTCCTTTCATTCAGTCAGTAGCTTCAAACATTTCTGGACGTTTTTCAATGGCAAAAATCAATGAATATTGTAAATGCACAAACAGTAATATCTCCACATTGCAAGGTGCAATTCTGAAATTTTTTGCTTTTTCCTGCTAATCCTAGCATGATAAAGAAGATTCAAAGAGAGTGAGATGCCAGCTCCTTTCATTCAGTCAGTAGCTTCAAACATTTCTGGTATATGAAAAACATGTTTTTCAATGGCAAAAATCAATGAATATTGTAAATGCACAAACAGTAATATCTCCACATTGCAAGGTGCAATTCTGAAATTTTTTGCTTTTTCCTGCTAATCCTAGCATGATAAAGAAGATTCAAAGAGAGTGAGATGCCAGCTCCTTTCATTCAGTCAGTAGCTTCAAACATTTTTGGACGTTTTTCAATGGCAAAAATCAATGAATATTGTAAATGCACAAACAGTAATATCTCCACATTGCAAGGTGCAATTCTGAAATTTTTTGCTTTTTCCTGCTAATCCTAGCATGATAAAGAAGATTCAAAGAGAGTGAGATGCCAGCTCCTTTCATTCAGTCAGTAGCTTCAAACATTTCTGGACGTTTTTCAATGGCAAAAATCAATGAATATTGTAAATGCACAAACAGTAATATCTCCACATTGCAAGGTGCAATTCTGAAATTTTTTGCTTTTTCCTGTTAATCCTAGCATGATAAAGAAGATTCAAAGAGAGTGAGATGCCAGCTCTTCATTCAGTCAGTAGCTTCAAACATTTCTGGTATATGAAAAACATGTTTTTCAATGGCAAAAATCAATGAATATTGTAAATGCACAAACAGTAATATCTCCACATTGCAAGGTGCAATTCTGAAATTTTTTGCTTTTTCCTGCTAATCCTAGCATGATAAAGAAGATTCAAAGAGAGTGAGATGCCAGCTCCTTTCATTCAGTCAGTAGCTTCAAACATTTCTGGACGTTTTTCAATGGCAAAAATCAATGAATATTGTAAATGCACAAACAGTAATATCTCCACATTGCAAGGTGCAATTCTGAAATTTTTTGCTTTTTCCTGTTAATCCTAGCATGATAAAGAAGATTCAAAGAGAGTGAGATGCCAGCTCTTCATTCAGTCAGTAGCTTCAAACATTTCTGGTATATGAAAAACATGTTTTTCAATGGCAAAAATCAATGAATATTGTAAATGCACAAACAGTAATATCTCCACATTGCAAGGTGCAATTCTGAAATTTTTTGCTTTTTCCTGCTAATCCTAGCATGATAAAGAAGATTCAAAGAGAGTGAGATGCCAGCTCCTTTCATTCAGTCAGTAGCTTCAAACATTTTTGGACGTTTTTCAATGGCAAAAATCAATGAATATTGTAAATGCACAAACAGTAATATCTCCACATTGCAAGGTGCAATTCTGAAATTTTTTGCTTTTTCCTGCTAATCCTAGCATGATAAAGAAGATTCAAAGAGAGTGAGATGCCAGCTCCTTTCATTCAGTCAGTAGCTTCAAACATTTCTGGACGTTTTTCAATGGCAAAAATCAATGAATATTGTAAATGCACAAACAGTAATATCTCCACATTGCAAGGTGCAATTCTGAAATTTTTTGCTTTTTCCTGCTAATCCTAGCATGATAAAGAAGATTCAAAGAGAGTGAGATGCCAGCTCCTTTCATTCAGTCAGTAGCTTCAAACATTTCTGGTATATGAAAAACATGTTTTTCAATGGCAAAAATCAATGAATATTGTAAATGCACAAACAGTAATATCTCCACATTGCAAGGTGCAATTCTGAAATTTTTTGCTTTTTCCTGCTAATCCTAGCATGATAAAGAAGATTCAAAGAGAGTGAGATGCCAGCTCCTTTCATTCAGTCAGTAGCTTCAAACATTTTTGGACGTTTTTCAATGGCAAAAATCAATGAATATTGTAAATGCACAAACAGTAATATCTCCACATTGCAAGGTGCAATTCTGAAATTTTTTGCTTTTTCCTGCTAATCCTAGCATGATAAAGAAGATTCAAAGAGAGTGAGATGCCAGCTCCTTTCATTCAGTCAGTAGCTTCAAACATTTCTGGACGTTTTTCAATGGCAAAAATCAATGAATATTGTAAATGCACAAACAGTAATATCTCCACATTGCAAGGTGCAATTCTGAAATTTTTTGCTTTTTCCTGTTAATCCTAGCATGATAAAGAAGATTCAAAGAGAGTGAGATGCCAGCTCTTCATTCAGTCAGTAGCTTCAAACATTTCTGGTATATGAAAAACATGTTTTTCAATGGCAAAAATCAATGAATATTGTAAATGCACAAACAGTAATATCTCCACATTGCAAGGTGCAATTCTGAAATTTTTTGCTTTTTCCTGCTAATCCTAGCATGATAAAGAAGATTCAAAGAGAGTGAGATGCCAGCTCCTTTCATTCAGTCAGTAGCTTCAAACATTTCTGGACGTTTTTCAATGGCAAAAATCAATGAATATTGTAAATGCACAAACAGTAATATCTCCACATTGCAAGGTGCAATTCTGAAATTTTTTGCTTTTTCCTGTTAATCCTAGCATGATAAAGAAGATTCAAAGAGAGTGAGATGCCAGCTCTTCATTCAGTCAGTAGCTTCAAACATTTCTGGTATATGAAAAACATGTTTTTCAATGGCAAAAATCAATGAATATTGTAAATGCACAAACAGTAATATCTCCACATTGCAAGGTGCAATTCTGAAATTTTTTGCTTTTTCCTGCTAATCCTAGCATGATAAAGAAGATTCAAAGAGTGAGATGCCAGCTCCTTTCATTCAGTCAGTAGCTTCAAACATTTCTGGACGTTTTTCAATGGCAAAAATCAATGAATATTGTAAATGCACAAACAGTAATATCTCCACATTGCAAGGTGCAATTCTGAAATTTTTTGCTTTTTCCTGCTAATCCTAGCATGATAAAGAAGATTCAAAGAGAGTGAGATGCCAGCTCCTTTCATTCAGTCAGTAGCTTCAAACATTTCTGGTATATGAAAAACATGTTTTTCAATGGCAAAAATCAATGAATATTGTAAATGCACAAACAGTAATATCTCCACATTGCAAGGTGCAATTCTGAAATTTTTTGCTTTTTCCTGCTAATCCTAGCATGATAAAGAAGATTCAAAGAGAGTGAGATGCCAGCTCCTTTCATTCAGTCAGTAGCTTCAAACATTTTTGGACGTTTTTCAATGGCAAAAATCAATGAATATTGTAAATGCACAAACAGTAATATCTCCACATTGCAAGGTGCAATTCTGAAATTTTTTGCTTTTTCCTGCTAATCCTAGCATGATAAAGAAGATTCAAAGAGAGTGAGATGCCAGCTCCTTTCATTCAGTCAGTAGCTTCAAACATTTTTGGACGTTTTTCAATGGCAAAAATCAATGAATATTGTAAATGCACAAACAGTAATATCTCCACATTGCAAGGTGCAATTCTGAAATTTTTTGCTTTTTCCTGCTAATCCTAGCATGATAAAGAAGATTCAAAGAGAGTGAGATGCCAGCTCCTTTCATTCAGTCAGTAGCTTCAAACATTTCTGGTATATGAAAAACATGTTTTTCAATGGCAAAAATCAATGAATATTGTAAATGCACAAACAGTAATATCTCCACATTGCAAGGTGCAATTCTGAAATTTTTTGCTTTTTCCTGCTAATCCTAGCATGATAAAGAAGATTCAAAGAGAGTGAGATGCCAGCTCCTTTCATTCAGTCAGTAGTTTCAAACATTTTTGGACGTTTTTCAATGGCAAAAATCAATGAATATTGTAAATGCACAAACAGTAATATCTCCACATTGCAAGGTGCAATTCTGAAATTTTTTGCTTTTTCCTGCTAATCCTAGCATGATAAAGAAGATTCAAAGAGAGTGAGATGCCAGCTGCTTTCATTCAGTCAGTAGCTTCAAACATTTCTGGTATATGAAAAACATGTTTTTCAATGGCAAAAATCAATGAATATTGTAAATGCACAAACAGTAATATATCCACATTGCAAGGTGCAATTCTGAAATTTTTTGCTTTTTCCTGCTAATCCTAGCATGATAAAGAAGATTCAAAGAGAGTGAGATGCCAGCTCCTTTCATTCAGTCAGTAGCTTCAAACATTTCTGGTATATGAAAAACATGTTTTTCAATGGCAAAAATCAATGAATATTGTAAATGCACAAACAGTAATATCTCCACATTGCAAGGTGCAATTCTGAAATTTTTTGCTTTTTCCTGCTAATCCTAGCATGATAAAGAAGATTCAAAGAGAGTGAGATGCCAGCTCCTTTCATTCAGTCAGTAGCTTCAAACATTTCTGGTATATGAATAACATGATGTTTTTCAATGGCAAAAATCAATGAATATTGTAAATGCACAAACAGTAATATCTCCACATTGCAAGGTGCAATTCTGAAATTTTTTGCTTTTTCCTGCTAATCCTAGCATGATAAAGAAGATTCAAAGAGAGTGAGATGCCAGCTCCTTTCATTCAGTCAGTAGCTTCAAACATTTTTGGACGTTTTTCAATGGCAAAAATCAATGAATATTGTAAATGCACAAACAGTAATATCTCCACATTGCAAGGTGCAATTCTGAAATTTTTTGCTTTTTCCTGCTAATCCTAGCATGATAAAGAAGATTCAAAGAGAGTGAGATGCCAGCTCCTTTCATTCAGTCAGTAGCTTCAAACATTTCTGGTATATGAAAAACATGTTTTTCAATGGCAAAAATCAATGAATATTGTAAATGCACAAACAGTAATATCTCCACATTGCAAGGTGCAATTCTGAAATTTTTTGCTTTTTCCTGCTAATCCTAGCATGATAAAGAAGATTCAAAGAGAGTGAGATGCCAGCTCCTTTCATTCAGTCAGTAGCTTCAAACATTTCTGGTATATGAAAAACATGTTTTTCAATGGCAAAAATCAATGAATATTGTAAATGCACAAACAGTAATATCTCCACATTGCAAGGTGCAATTCTGAAATTTTTTGCTTTTTCCTGCTAATCCTAGCATGATAAAGAAGATTCAAAGAGAGTGAGATGCCAGCTCCTTTCATTCAGTCAGTAGCTTCAAACATTTCTGGTATATGAATAACATGATGTTTTTCAATGGCAAAAATCAATGAATATTGTAAATGCACAAACAGTAATATCTCCACATTGCAAGGTGCAATTCTGAAATTTTTTGCTTTTTCCTGCTAATCCTAGCATGATAAAGAAGATTCAAAGAGAGTGAGATGCCAGCTCCTTTCATTCAGTCAGTAGCTTCAAACATTTTTGGACGTTTTTCAATGGCAAAAATCAATGAATATTGTAAATGCACAAACAGTAATATCTCCACATTGCAAGGTGCAATTCTGAAATTTTTTGCTTTTTCCTGCTAATCCTAGCATGATAAAGAAGATTCAAAGAGAGTGAGATGCCAGCTCCTTTCATTCAGTCAGTAGCTTCAAACATTTCTGGTATATGAAAAACATGTTTTTCAATGGCAAAAATCAATGAATATTGTAAATGCACAAACAGTAATATCTCCACATTGCAAGGTGCAATTCTGAAATTTTTTGCTTTTTCCTGCTAATCCTAGCATGATAAAGAAGATTCAAAGAGAGTGAGATGCCAGCTCCTTTCATTCAGTCAGTAGCTTCAAACATTTTTGGACGTTTTTCAATGGCAAAAATCAATGAATATTGTAAATGCACAAACAGTAATATCTCCACATTGCAAGGTGCAATTCTGAAATTTTTTGCTTTTTCCTGCTAATCCTAGCATGATAAAGAAGATTCAAAGAGAGTGAGATGCCAGCTCCTTTCATTCAGTCAGTAGCTTCAAACATTTCTGGTATATGAAAAACATGTTTTTCAATGGCAAAAATCAATGAATATTGTAAATGCACAAACAGTAATATCTCCACATTGCAAGGTGCAATTCTGAAATTTTTTGCTTTTTCCTGCTAATCCTAGCATGATAAAGAAGATTCAAAGAGAGTGAGATGCCAGCTCCTTTCATTCAGTCAGTAGCTTCAAACATTTCTGGACGTTTTTCAATGGCAAAAATCAATGAATATTGTAAATGCACAAACAGTAATATCTCCACATTGCAAGGTGCAATTCTGAAATTTTTTGCTTTTTCCTGTTAATCCTAGCATGATAAAGAAGATTCAAAGAGAGTGAGATGCCAGCTCTTCATTCAGTCAGTAGCTTCAAACATTTCTGGTATATGAAAAACATGTTTTTCAATGGCAAAAATCAATGAATATTGTAAATGCACAAACAGTAATATCTCCACATTGCAAGGTGCAATTCTGAAATTTTTTGCTTTTTCCTGCTAATCCTAGCATGATAAAGAAGATTCAAAGAGTGATATGCCAGCTCCTTTCATTCAGTCAGTAGCTTCAAACATTTCTGGACGTTTTTCAATGGCAAAAATCAATGAATATTGTAAATGCACAAACAGTAATATCTCCACATTGCAAGGTGCAATTCTGAAATTTTTTGCTTTTTCCTGTTAATCCTAGCATGATAAAGAAGATTCAAAGAGAGTGAGATGCCAGCTCTTCATTCAGTCAGTAGCTTCAAACATTTCTGGTATATGAAAAACATGTTTTTCAATGGCAAAAATCAATGAATATTGTAAATGCACAAACAGTAATATCTCCACATTGCAAGGTGCAATTCTGAAATTTTTTGCTTTTTCCTGCTAATCCTAGCATGATAAAGAAGATTCAAAGAGTGAGATGCCAGCTCCTTTCATTCAGTCAGTAGCTTCAAACATTTCTGGACGTTTTTCAATGTCAAAAATCAATGAATATTGTAAATGCACAAACAGTAATATCTCCACATTGCAAGGTGCAATTCTGAAATTTATTGCTTTTTCCTGCTAATCCTAGCATGATAAAGAAGATTCAAAGAGAGTGAGATGCCAGCTCCTTTCATTCAGTCAGTAGCTTCAAACATTTCTGGTATATGAAAAACATGTTTTTCAATGGCAAAAATCAATGAATATTGTAAATGCACAAACAGTAATATCTCCACATTGCAAGGTGCAATTCTGAAATTTTTTGCTTTTTCCTGCTAATCCTAGCATGATAAAGAAGATTCAAAGAGAGTGAGATGCCAGCTCCTTTCATTCAGTCAGTAGCTTCAAACATTTTTGGACGTTTTTCAATGGCAAAAATCAATGAATATTGTAAATGCACAAACAGTAATATCTCCACATTGCAAGGTGCAATTCTGAAATTTTTTGCTTTTTCCTGCTAATCCTAGCATGATAAAGAAGATTCAAAGAGAGTGAGATGCCAGCTCCTTTCATTCAGTCAGTAGCTTCAAACATTTCTGGTATATGAAAAACATGTTTTTCAATGGCAAAAATCAATGAATATTGTAAATGCACAAACAGTAATATCTCCACATTGCAAGGTGCAATTCTGAAATTTTTTGCTTTTTCCTGCTAATCCTAGCATGATAAAGAAGATTCAAAGAGAGTGAGATGCCAGCTCCTTTCATTCAGTCAGTAGCTTCAAACATTTCTGGTATATGAAAAACATGTTTTTCAATGGCAAAAATCAATGAATATTGTAAATGCACAAACAGTAATATCTCCACATTGCAAGGTGCAATTCGGAAATTTTTTGCTTTTTCCTGCTAATCCTAGCATGATAAAGAAGATTCAAAGAGAGTGAGATGCCAGCTCCTTTCATTCAGTCAGTAGCTTCAAACATTTCTGGTATATGAATAACATGATGTTTTTCAATGGCAAAAATCAATGAATATTGTAAATGCACAAACAGTAATATCTCCACATTGCAAGGTGCAATTCTGAAATTTTTTGCTTTTTCCTGCTAATCCTAGCATGATAAAGAAGATTCAAAGAGAGTGAGATGCCAGCTCCTTTCATTCAGTCAGTAGCTTCAAACATTTCTGGTATATGAATAACATGATGTTTTTCAATGGCAAAAATCAATGAATATTGTAAATGCACAAACAGTAATATCTCCACATTGCAAGGTGCAATTCTGAAATTTTTTGCTTTTTCCTGCTAATCCTAGCATGATAAAGAAGATTCAAAGATAGTGAGATGCCAGCTCCTTTCATTCAGTCAGTAGCTTCAAACATTTCTGGACGTTTTTCAATGGCAAAAATCAATGAATATTGTAAATGCACAAACAGTAATATCTCCACATTGCAAGGTGCAATTCTGAAATTTTTTGCTTTTTCCTGTTAATCCTAGCATGATAAAGAAGATTCAAAGAGAGTGAGATGCCAGCTCCTTTCATTCAGTCAGTAGCTTCAAACATTTCTGGTATATGAAAAACATGTTTTTCAATGGCAAAAATCAATGAATATTGTAAATGCACAAACAGTAATATCTCCACATTGCAAGGTGCAATTCTGAAATTTTTTGCTTTTTCCTGCTAATCCTAGCATGATAAAGAAGATTCAAAGAGAGTGAGATGCCAGCTCCTTTCATTCAGTCAGTAGCTTCAAACATTTTTGGACGTTTTTCAATGGCAAAAATCAATGAATATTGTCAATGCACAAACAGTAATATCTCCACATTGCAAGGTGCAATTCTGAAATTTTTTGCTTTTTCCTGCTAATCCTAGCATGATAAAGAAGATTCAAAGAGAGTGAGATGCCAGCTCCTTTCATTCAGTCAGTAGCTTCAAACATTTCTGGTATATGAAAAACATGTTTTTCAATGGCAAAAATCAATGAATATTGTAAATGCACAAACAGTAATATCTCCACATTGCAAGGTGCAATTCTGAAATTTTTTGCTTTTTCCTGCTAATCCTAGCATGATAAAGAAGATTCAAAGAGAGTGAGATGCCAGCTCCTTTCATTCAGTCAGTAGCTTCAAACATTTCTGGTATATGAAAAACATGTTTTTCAATGGCAAAAATCAATGAATATTGTAAATGCACAAACAGTAATATCTCCACATTGCAAGGTGCAATTCGGAAATTTTTTGCTTTTTCCTGCTAATCCTAGCATGATAAAGAAGATTCAAAGAGAGTGAGATGCCAGCTCCTTTCATTCAGTCAGTAGCTTCAAACATTTCTGGTATATGAATAACATGATGTTTTTCAATGGCAAAAATCAATGAATATTGTAAATGCACAAACAGTAATATCTCCACATTGCAAGGTGCAATTCTGAAATTTTTTGCTTTTTCCTGCTAATCCTAGCATGATAAAGAAGATTCAAAGAGAGTGAGATGCCAGCTCCTTTCATTCAGTCAGTAGCTTCAAACATTTCTGGTATATGAATAACATGATGTTTTTCAATGGCAAAAATCAATGAATATTGTAAATGCACAAACAGTAATATCTCCACATTGCAAGGTGCAATTCTGAAATTTTTTGCTTTTTCCTGCTAATCCTAGCATGATAAAGAAGATTCAAAGATAGTGAGATGCCAGCTCCTTTCATTCAGTCAGTAGCTTCAAACATTTCTGGACGTTTTTCAATGGCAAAAATCAATGAATATTGTAAATGCACAAACAGTAATATCTCCACATTGCAAGGTGCAATTCTGAAATTTTTTGCTTTTTCCTGTTAATCCTAGCATGATAAAGAAAGTTCAAAGAGAGTGAGATGCCAGCTCTTCATTCAGTCAGTAGCTTCAAACATTTCTGGTATATGAAAAACATGTTTTTCAATGGCAAAAATCAATGAATATTGTAAATGCACAAACAGTAATATCTCCACATTGCAAGGTGAAATTCTGAAATTTTTTGCTTTTTCCTGCTAATCCTAGCATGATAAAGAAGATTCAAAGAGAGTGAGATGCCAGCTCCTTTCATTCAGTCAGTAGCTTCAAACATTTTTGGACGTTTTTCAATGGCAAAAATCAATGAATATTGTAAATGCACAAACAGTAATATCTCCACATTGCAAGGTGCAATTCTGAAATTTTTTGCTTTTTCCTGCTAATCCTAGCATGATAAAGAAGATTCAAAGAGAGTGAGATGCCAGCTCCTTTCATTCAGTCAGTAGCTTCAAACATTTCTGGTATATGAAAAACATGTTTTTCAATGGCAAAAATCAATGAATATTGTAAATGCACAAACAGTAATATCTCCACATTGCAAGGTGCAATTCTGAAATTTTTTGCTTTTTCCTGCAAATCCTAGCATGATAAAGAAGATTCAAAGAGAGTGAGATGCCAGCTCCTTTCATTCAGTCAGTAGCTTCAAACATTTCTGGTATATGAAAAACATGTTTTTCAATGGCAAAAATCAATGAATATTGTAAATGCACAAACAGTAATATCTCCACATTGCAAGGTGCAATTCAGAAATTTTTTGCTTTTTCCTGCTAATCCTAGCATGATAAAGAAGATTCAAAGAGAGTGAGATGCCAGCTCCTTTCATTCAGTCAGTAGCTTCAAACATTTCTGGTATATGAATAACATGATGTTTTTCAATGGCAAAAATCAATGAATATTGTAAATGCACAAACAGTAATATCTCCACATTGCAAGGTGCAATTCTGAAATTTTTTGCTTTTTCCTGCTAATCCCAGCATGATAAAGAAGATTCAAAGAGAGTGAGATGCCAGCTCCTTTCATTCAGTCAGTAGCTTCAAACATTTCTGGTATATGAATAACATGATGTTTTTCAATGGCAAAAATCAATGAATATTGTAAATGCACAAACAGTAATATCTCCACATTGCAAGGTGCAATTCTGAAATTTTTTGCTTTTTCCTGCTAATCCTAGCATGATAAAGAAGATTCAAAGAGAGTGAGATGCCAGCTCCTTTCATTCAGTCAGTAGCTTCAAACATTTCTGGACGTTTTTCAATGGCAAAAATCAATGAATATTGTAAATGCACAAACAGTAATATCTCCACATTGCAAGGTGCAATTCTGAAATTTTTTGCTTTTTCCTGTTAATCCTAGCATGATAAAGAAGATTCAAAGAGAGTGAGATGCCAGCTCTTCATTCAGTCAGTAGCTTCAAACATTTCTGGTATATGAAAAACATGTTTTTCAATGGCAAAAATCAATGAATATTGTAAATGCACAAACAGTAATATCTCCACATTGCAAGGTGCAATTCTGAAATTTTTTGCTTTTTCCTGCTAATCCTAGCATGATAAAGAAGATTCAAAGAGAGTGAGATGCCAGCTCCTTTCATTCAGTCAGTAGCTTCAAACATTTCTGGACGTTTTTCAATGGCAAAAATCAATGAATATTGTAAATGCACAAACAGTAATATCTCCTCATTGCAAGGTGCAATTCTGAAATTTTTTGCTTTTTCCTGTTAATCCTAGCATGATAAAGAAGATTCAAAGAGAGTGAAATGCCAGGTCTTCATTCAGTCAGTAGCTTCAAACATTTCTGGTATATGAAAAACATGTTTTTCAATGGCAAAAATCAATGAATATTGTAAATGCACAAACAGTAATATCTCCACATTGCAAGGTGCAATTCTGAAATTTTTTGCTTTTTCCTGCTAATCCTAGCATGATAAAGAAGATTCAAAGAGAGTGAGATGCCAGCTCCTTTCATTCAGTCAGTAGCTTCAAACATTTTTGGACGTTTTTCAATGGCAAAAATCAATGAATATTGTAAATGCACAAAAAGTAATATCTCCACATTGCAAGGTGCAATTCTGAAATTTTTTGCTTTTTCCTGCTAATCCTAGCATGATAAAGAAGATTAAAAGAGAGTGAGATGCCAGCTCCTTTCATTCAGTCAGTAGCTTCAAACATTTCTGGTATATGAAAAACATGTTTTTCAATGGCAAAAATCAATGAATATTGTAAATGCACAAACAGTAATATCTCCACATTGCAAGGTGCAATTCGGAAATTTTTTGCTTTTTCCTGCTAATCCTAGCATGATAAAGAAGATTCAAAGAGAGTGAGATGCCAGCTCCTTTCATTCAGTCAGTAGCTTCAAACATTTCTGGTATATGAATAACATGATGTTTTTCAATGGCAAAAATCAATGAATATTGTAAATGCACAAACAGTAATATCTCCACATTGCAAGGTCCAATTCTGAAATTTTTTGCTTTTTCCTGCTAATCCTAGCATGATAAAGAAGATTCAAAGAGAGTGAGATGCCAGCTCCTTTCATTCAGTCAGTAGCTTCAAACATTTCTGGTATATGAATAACATGATGTTTTTCAATGGCAAAAATCAATGAATATTGTAAATGCACAAACAGTAATATCTCCACATTGCAAGGTGCAATTCTGAAATTTTTTGCTTTTTCCTGCTAATCCTAGCATGATAAAGAAGATTCAAAGAGAGTGAGATGCCAGCTCCTTTCATTCAGTCAGTAGCTTCAAACATTTCTGGACGTTTTTCAATGGCAAAAATCAATGAATATTGTAAATGCACAAACAGTAATATCTCCACATTGCAAGGTGCAATTCTGAAATTTTTTGCTTTTTCCTGTTAATCCTAGCATGATAAAGAAGATTCAAAGAGAGTGAGATGCCAGCTCTTCATTCAGTCAGTAGCTTCAAACATTTCTGGTATATGAAAAACATGTTTTTCAATGGCAAAAATCAATGAATATTGTAAATGCACAAACAGTAATATCTCCACATTGCAAGGTGCAATTCTGAAATTTTTTGCTTTTTCCTGCTAATCCTAGCATGATAAAGAAGATTCAAAGAGAGTGAGATGCCAGCTCCTTTCATTCAGTCAGTAGCTTCAAACATTTTTGGACGTTTTTCAATGGCAAAAATCATTGAATATTGTAAATGCACAAACAGTAATATCTCCACATTGCAAGGTGCAATTCTGAAATTTTTTGCTTTTTCCTGCTAATCCTAGCATGATAAAGAAGATTCAAAGAGAGTGAGATGCCAGCTCCTTTCATTCAGTCAGTAGCTTCAAACATTTCTGGTATATGAAAAACATGTTTTTCAATGGCAAAAATCAATGAATATTGTAAATGCACAAACAGTAATATCTCCACATTGCAAGGTGCAATTCGGAAATTTTTTGCTTTTTCCTGCTAATCCTAGCATGATAAAGAAGATTCAAAGAGAGTGAGATGCCAGCTCCTTTCATTCAGTCAGTAGCTTCAAACATTTCTGGTATATGAATAACATGATGTTTTTCAATGGCAAAAATCAATGAATATTGTAAATGCACAAACAGTAATATCTCCACATTGCAAGGTGCAATTCTGAAATTTTTTGCTTTTTCCTGCTAATCCTAGCATGATAAAGAAGATTCAAAGAGAGTGAGATGCCAGCTCCTTTCATTCAGTCAGTAGCTTCAAACATTCCTGGTATATGAATAACATGATGTTTTTCAATGGCAAAAATCAATGAATATTGTAAATGCACAAACAGTAATATCTCCACATTGCAAGGTGCAATTCTGAAATTTTTTGCTTTTTCCTGCTAATCCTAGCATGATAAAGAAGATTCAAAGAGAGTGAGATGCCAGCTCCTTTCATTCAGTCAGTAGCTTCAAACATTTCTGGTATATGAAAAACATGTTTTTCAATGGCAAAAATCAATGAATATTGTAAATGCACAAACAGTAATATCTCCACATTGCAAGGTGCAATTCTGAAATTTTTTGCTTTTTCCTGCTAATCCTAGCATGATAAAGAAGATTCAAAGAGAGTGAGATGCCAGCTCCTTTCATTCAGTCAGTAGCTTCAAACATTTCTGGACGTTTTTCAATGGCAAAAATCAATGAATATTGTAAATGCACAAACAGTAATATCTCCACATTGCAAGGTGCAATTCTGAAATTTTTTGCTTTTTCCTGTTAATCCTAGCATGATAAAGAAGATTCAAAGAGAGTGAGATGCCAGCTCTTCATTCAGTCAGTAGCTTCAAACATTTCTGGTATATGAAAAACATGTTTTTCAATGGCAAAAATCAATGAATATTGTAAATGCACAAACAGTAATATCTCCACATTGCAAGGTGCAATTCTGAAATTTTTTGCTTTTTCCTGCTAATCCTAGCATGATAAAGAAGATTCAAAGAGTGATATGCCAGCTCCTTTCATTCAGTCAGTAGCTTCAAACATTTCTGGACGTTTTTCAATGGCAAAAATCAATGAATATTGTAAATGCACAAACAGTAATATCTCCACATTGCAAGGTGCAATTCTGAAATTTTTTGCTTTTTCCTGTTAATCCTAGCATGATAAAGAAGATTCAAAGAGAGTGAGATGCCAGCTCTTCATTCAGTCAGTAGCTTCAAACATTTCTGGTATATGAAAAACATGTTTTTCAATGGCAAAAATCAATGAATATTGTAAATGCACAAACAGTAATATCTCCACATTGCAAGGTGCAATTCTGAAATTTTTTGCTTTTTCCTGCTAATCCTAGCATGATAAAGAAGATTCAAAGAGTGAGATGCCAGCTCCTTTCATTCAGTCAGTAGCTTCAAACATTTCTGGACGTTTTTCAATGTCAAAAATCAATGAATATTGTAAATGCACAAACAGTAATATCTCCACATTGCAAGGTGCAATTCTGAAATTTATTGCTTTTTCCTGCTAATCCTAGCATGATAAAGAAGATTCAAAGAGAGTGAGATGCCAGCTCCTTTCATTCAGTCAGTAGCTTCAAACATTTCTGGTATATGAAAAACATGTTTTTCAATGGCAAAAATCAATGAATATTGTAAATGCACAAACAGTAATATCTCCACATTGCAAGGTGCAATTCTGAAATTTTTTGCTTTTTCCTGCTAATCCTAGCATGATAAAGAAGATTCAAAGAGAGTGAGATGCCAGCTCCTTTCATTCAGTCAGTAGCTTCAAACATTTTTGGACGTTTTTCAATGGCAAAAATCAATGAATATTGTAAATGCACAAACAGTAATATCTCCACATTGCAAGGTGCAATTCTGAAATTTTTTGCTTTTTCCTGCTAATCCTAGCATGATAAAGAAGATTCAAAGAGAGTGAGATGCCAGCTCCTTTCATTCAGTCAGTAGCTTCAAACATTTCTGGTATATGAAAAACATGTTTTTCAATGGCAAAAATCAATGAATATTGTAAATGCACAAACAGTAATATATCCACATTGCAAGGTGCAATTCTGAAATTTTTTGCTTTTTCCTGCTAATCCTAGCATGATAAAGAAGATTCAAAGAGAGTGAGATGCCAGCTCCTTTCATTCAGTCAGTAGCTTCAAACATTTCTGGTATATGAAAAACATGTTTTTCAATGGCAAAAATCAATGAATATTGTAAATGCACAAACAGTAATATCTCCACATTGCAAGGTGCAATTCGGAAATTTTTTGCTTTTTCCTGCTAATCCTAGCATGATAAAGAAGATTCAAAGAGAGTGAGATGCCAGCTCCTTTCATTCAGTCAGTAGCTTCAAACATTTCTGGTATATGAATAACATGATGTTTTTCAATGGCAAAAATCAATGAATATTGTAAATGCACAAACAGTAATATCTCCACATTGCAAGGTGCAATTCTGAAATTTTTTGCTTTTTCCTGCTAATCCTAGCATGATAAAGAAGATTCAAAGAGAGTGAGATGCCAGCTCCTTTCATTCAGTCAGTAGCTTCAAACATTTCTGGTATATGAATAACATGATGTTTTTCAATGGCAAAAATCAATGAATATTGTAAATGCACAAACAGTAATATCTCCACATTGCAAGGTGCAATTCTGAAATTTTTTGCTTTTTCCTGCTAATCCTAGCATGATAAAGAAGATTCAAAGATAGTGAGATGCCAGCTCCTTTCATTCAGTCAGTAGCTTCAAACATTTCTGGACGTTTTTCAATGGCAAAAATCAATGAATATTGTAAATGCACAAACAGTAATATCTCCACATTGCAAGGTGCAATTCTGAAATTTTTTGCTTTTTCCTGTTAATCCTAGCATGATAAAGAAGATTCAAAGAGAGTGAGATGCCAGCTCCTTTCATTCAGTCAGTAGCTTCAAACATTTCTGGTATATGAAAAACATGTTTTTCAATGGCAAAAATCAATGAATATTGTAAATGCACAAACAGTAATATCTCCACATTGCAAGGTGCAATTCTGAAATTTTTTGCTTTTTCCTGCTAATCCTAGCATGATAAAGAAGATTCAAAGAGAGTGAGATGCCAGCTCCTTTCATTCAGTCAGTAGCTTCAAACATTTTTGGACGTTTTTCAATGGCAAAAATCAATGAATATTGTAAATGCACAAACAGTAATATCTCCACATTGCAAGGTGCAATTCTGAAATTTTTTGCTTTTTCCTGCTAATCCTAGCATGATAAAGAAGATTCAAAGAGAGTGAGATGCCAGCTCCTTTCATTCAGTCAGTAGCTTCAAACATTTCTGGTATATGAAAAACATGTTTTTCAATGGCAAAAATCAATGAATATTGTAAATGCACAAACAGTAATATCTCCACATTGCAAGGTGCAATTCTGAAATTTTTTGCTTTTTCCTGCTAATCCTAGCATGATAAAGAAGATTCAAAGAGAGTGAGATGCCAGCTCCTTTCATTCAGTCAGTAGCTTCAAACATTTCTGGTATATGAAAAACATGTTTTTCAATGGCAAAAATCAATGAATATTGTAAATGCACAAACAGTAATATCTCCACATTGCAAGGTGCAATTCGGAAATTTTTTGCTTTTTCCTGCTAATCCTAGCATGATAAAGAAGATTCAAAGAGAGTGAGATGCCAGCTCCTTTCATTCAGTCAGTAGCTTCAAACATTTCTGGTATATGAATAACATGATGTTTTTCAATGGCAAAAATCAATGAATATTGTAAATGCACAAACAGTAATATCTCCACATTGCAAGGTGCAATTCTGAAATTTTTTGCTTTTTCCTGCTAATCCTAGCATGATAAAGAAGATTCAAAGAGAGTGAGATGCCAGCTCCTTTCATTCAGTCAGTAGCTTCAAACATTTCTGGTATATGAATAACATGATGTTTTTCAATGGCAAAAATCAATGAATATTGTAAATGCACAAACAGTAATATCTCCACATTGCAAGGTGCAATTCTGAAATTTTTTGCTTTTTCCTGCTAATCCTAGCATGATAAAGAAGATTCAAAGATAGTGAGATGCCAGCTCCTTTCATTCAGTCAGTAGCTTCAAACATTTCTGGACGTTTTTCAATGGCAAAAATCAATGAATATTGTAAATGCACAAACAGTAATATCTCCACATTGCAAGGTGCAATTCTGAAATTTTTTGCTTTTTCCTGTTAATCCTAGCATGATAAAGAAAGTTCAAAGAGAGTGAGATGCCAGCTCTTCATTCAGTCAGTAGCTTCAAACATTTCTGGTATATGAAAAACATGTTTTTCAATGGCAAAAATCAATGAATATTGTAAATGCACAAACAGTAATATCTCCACATTGCAAGGTGAAATTCTGAAATTTTTTGCTTTTTCCTGCTAATCCTAGCATGATAAAGAAGATTCAAAGAGAGTGAGATGCCAGCTCCTTTCATTCAGTCAGTAGCTTCAAACATTTTTGGACGTTTTTCAATGGCAAAAATCAATGAATATTGTAAATGCACAAACAGTAATATCTCCACATTGCAAGGTGCAATTCTGAAATTTTTTGCTTTTTCCTGCTAATCCTAGCATGATAAAGAAGATTCAAAGAGAGTGAGATGCCAGCTCCTTTCATTCAGTCAGTAGCTTCAAACATTTCTGGTATATGAAAAACATGTTTTTCAATGGCAAAAATCAATGAATATTGTAAATGCACAAACAGTAATATCTCCACATTGCAAGGTGCAATTCTGAAATTTTTTGCTTTTTCCTGCAAATCCTAGCATGATAAAGAAGATTCAAAGAGAGTGAGATGCCAGCTCCTTTCATTCAGTCAGTAGCTTCAAACATTTCTGGTATATGAAAAACATGTTTTTCAATGGCAAAAATCAATGAATATTGTAAATGCACAAACAGTAATATCTCCACATTGCAAGGTGCAATTCAGAAATTTTTTGCTTTTTCCTGCTAATCCTAGCATGATAAAGAAGATTCAAAGAGAGTGAGATGCCAGCTCCTTTCATTCAGTCAGTAGCTTCAAACATTTCTGGTATATGAATAACATGATGTTTTTCAATGGCAAAAATCAATGAATATTGTAAATGCACAAACAGTAATATCTCCACATTGCAAGGTGCAATTCTGAAATTTTTTGCTTTTTCCTGCTAATCCTAGCATGATAAAGAAGATTCAAAGAGTGATATGCCAGCTCCTTTCATTCAGTCAGTAGCTTCAAACATTTCTGGACGTTTTTCAATGGCAAAAATCAATGAATATTGTAAATGCACAAACAGTAATATCTCCACATTGCAAGGTGCAATTCTGAAATTTTTTGCTTTTTCCTGTTAATCCTAGCATGATAAAGAAGATTCAAAGAGAGTGAGATGCCAGCTCTTCATTCAGTCAGTAGCTTCAAACATTTCTGGTATATGAAAAACATGTTTTTCAATGGCAAAAATCAATGAATATTGTAAATGCACAAACAGTAATATCTCCACATTGCAAGGTGCAATTCTGAAATTTTTTGCTTTTTCCTGCTAATCCTAGCATGATAAAGAAGATTCAAAGAGTGAGATGCCAGCTCCTTTCATTCAGTCAGTAGCTTCAAACATTTCTGGACGTTTTTCAATGTCAAAAATCAATGAATATTGTAAATGCACAAACAGTAATATCTCCACATTGCAAGGTGCAATTCTGAAATTTATTGCTTTTTCCTGCTAATCCTAGCATGATAAAGAAGATTCAAAGAGAGTGAGATGCCAGCTCCTTTCATTCAGTCAGTAGCTTCAAACATTTCTGGTATATGAAAAACATGTTTTTCAATGGCAAAAATCAATGAATATTGTAAATGCACAAACAGTAATATCTCCACATTGCAAGGTGCAATTCTGAAATTTTTTGCTTTTTCCTGCTAATCCTAGCATGATAAAGAAGATTCAAAGAGAGTGAGATGCCAGCTCCTTTCATTCAGTCAGTAGCTTCAAACATTTTTGGACGTTTTTCAATGGCAAAAATCAATGAATATTGTAAATGCACAAACAGTAATATCTCCACATTGCAAGGTGCAATTCTGAAATTTTTTGCTTTTTCCTGCTAATCCTAGCATGATAAAGAAGATTCAAAGAGAGTGAGATGCCAGCTCCTTTCATTCAGTCAGTAGCTTCAAACATTTCTGGTATATGAAAAACATGTTTTTCAATGGCAAAAATCAATGAATATTGTAAATGCACAAACAGTAATATCTCCACATTGCAAGGTGCAATTCTGAAATTTTTTGCTTTTTCCTGCTAATCCTAGCATGATAAAGAAGATTCAAAGAGAGTGAGATGCCAGCTCCTTTCATTCAGTCAGTAGCTTCAAACATTTCTGGTATATGAAAAACATGTTTTTCAATGGCAAAAATCAATGAATATTGTAAATGCACAAACAGTAATATCTCCACATTGCAAGGTGCAATTCGGAAATTTTTTGCTTTTTCCTGCTAATCCTAGCATGATAAAGAAGATTCAAAGAGAGTGAGATGCCAGCTCCTTTCATTCAGTCAGTAGCTTCAAACATTTCTGGTATATGAATAACATGATGTTTTTCAATGGCAAAAATCAATGAATATTGTAAATGCACAAACAGTAATATCTCCACATTGCAAGGTGCAATTCTGAAATTTTTTGCTTTTTCCTGCTAATCCTAGCATGATAAAGAAGATTCAAAGAGAGTGAGATGCCAGCTCCTTTCATTCAGTCAGTAGCTTCAAACATTTCTGGTATATGAATAACATGATGTTTTTCAATGGCAAAAATCAATGAATATTGTAAATGCACAAACAGTAATATCTCCACATTGCAAGGTGCAATTCTGAAATTTTTTGCTTTTTCCTGCTAATCCTAGCATGATAAAGAAGATTCAAAGATAGTGAGATGCCAGCTCCTTTCATTCAGTCAGTAGCTTCAAACATTTCTGGACGTTTTTCAATGGCAAAAATCAATGAATATTGTAAATGCACAAACAGTAATATCTCCACATTGCAAGGTGCAATTCTGAAATTTTTTGCTTTTTCCTGTTAATCCTAGCATGATAAAGAAGATTCAAAGAGAGTGAGATGCCAGCTCCTTTCATTCAGTCAGTAGCTTCAAACATTTCTGGTATATGAAAAACATGTTTTTCAATGGCAAAAATCAATGAATATTGTAAATGCACAAACAGTAATATCTCCACATTGCAAGGTGCAATTCTGAAATTTTTTGCTTTTTCCTGCTAATCCTAGCATGATAAAGAAGATTCAAAGAGAGTGAGATGCCAGCTCCTTTCATTCAGTCAGTAGCTTCAAACATTTTTGGACGTTTTTCAATGGCAAAAATCAATGAATATTGTAAATGCACAAACAGTAATATCTCCACATTGCAAGGTGCAATTCTGAAATTTTTTGCTTTTTCCTGCTAATCCTAGCATGATAAAGAAGATTCAAAGAGAGTGAGATGCCAGCTCCTTTCATTCAGTCAGTAGCTTCAAACATTTCTGGTATATGAAAAACATGTTTTTCAATGGCAAAAATCAATGAATATTGTAAATGCACAAACAGTAATATCTCCACATTGCAAGGTGCAATTCTGAAATTTTTTGCTTTTTCCTGCTAATCCTAGCATGATAAAGAAGATTCAAAGAGAGTGAGATGCCAGCTCCTTTCATTCAGTCAGTAGCTTCAAACATTTCTGGTATATGAAAAACATGTTTTTCAATGGCAAAAATCAATGAATATTGTAAATGCACAAACAGTAATATCTCCACATTGCAAGGTGCAATTCGGAAATTTTTTGCTTTTTCCTGCTAATCCTAGCATGATAAAGAAGATTCAAAGAGAGTGAGATGCCAGCTCCTTTCATTCAGTCAGTAGCTTCAAACATTTCTGGTATATGAATAACATGATGTTTTTCAATGGCAAAAATCAATGAATATTGTAAATGCACAAACAGTAATATCTCCACATTGCAAGGTGCAATTCTGAAATTTTTTGCTTTTTCCTGCTAATCCTAGCATGATAAAGAAGATTCAAAGAGAGTGAGATGCCAGCTCCTTTCATTCAGTCAGTAGCTTCAAACATTTCTGGTATATGAATAACATGATGTTTTTCAATGGCAAAAATCAATGAATATTGTAAATGCACAAACAGTAATATCTCCACATTGCAAGGTGCAATTCTGAAATTTTTTGCTTTTTCCTGCTAATCCTAGCATGATAAAGAAGATTCAAAGATAGTGAGATGCCAGCTCCTTTCATTCAGTCAGTAGCTTCAAACATTTCTGGACGTTTTTCAATGGCAAAAATCAATGAATATTGTAAATGCACAAACAGTAATATCTCCACATTGCAAGGTGCAATTCTGAAATTTTTTGCTTTTTCCTGTTAATCCTAGCATGATAAAGAAAGTTCAAAGAGAGTGAGATGCCAGCTCTTCATTCAGTCAGTAGCTTCAAACATTTCTGGTATATGAAAAACATGTTTTTCAATGGCAAAAATCAATGAATATTGTAAATGCACAAACAGTAATATCTCCACATTGCAAGGTGAAATTCTGAAATTTTTTGCTTTTTCCTGCTAATCCTAGCATGATAAAGAAGATTCAAAGAGAGTGAGATGCCAGCTCCTTTCATTCAGTCAGTAGCTTCAAACATTTTTGGACGTTTTTCAATGGCAAAAATCAATGAATATTGTAAATGCACAAACAGTAATATCTCCACATTGCAAGGTGCAATTCTGAAATTTTTTGCTTTTTCCTGCTAATCCTAGCATGATAAAGAAGATTCAAAGAGAGTGAGATGCCAGCTCCTTTCATTCAGTCAGTAGCTTCAAACATTTCTGGTATATGAAAAACATGTTTTTCAATGGCAAAAATCAATGAATATTGTAAATGCACAAACAGTAATATCTCCACATTGCAAGGTGCAATTCTGAAATTTTTTGCTTTTTCCTGCAAATCCTAGCATGATAAAGAAGATTCAAAGAGAGTGAGATGCCAGCTCCTTTCATTCAGTCAGTAGCTTCAAACATTTCTGGTATATGAAAAACATGTTTTTCAATGGCAAAAATCAATGAATATTGTAAATGCACAAACAGTAATATCTCCACATTGCAAGGTGCAATTCAGAAATTTTTTGCTTTTTCCTGCTAATCCTAGCATGATAAAGAAGATTCAAAGAGAGTGAGATGCCAGCTCCTTTCATTCAGTCAGTAGCTTCAAACATTTCTGGTATATGAATAACATGATGTTTTTCAATGGCAAAAATCAATGAATATTGTAAATGCACAAACAGTAATATCTCCACATTGCAAGGTGCAATTCTGAAATTTTTTGCTTTTTCCTGCTAATCCCAGCATGATAAAGAAGATTCAAAGAGAGTGAGATGCCAGCTCCTTTCATTCAGTCAGTAGCTTCAAACATTTCTGGTATATGAATAACATGATGTTTTTCAATGGCAAAAATCAATGAATATTGTAAATGCACAAACAGTAATATCTCCACATTGCAAGGTGCAATTCTGAAATTTTTTGCTTTTTCCTGCTAATCCTAGCATGATAAAGAAGATTCAAAGAGAGTGAGATGCCAGCTCCTTTCATTCAGTCAGTAGCTTCAAACATTTCTGGACGTTTTTCAATGGCAAAAATCAATGAATATTGTAAATGCACAAACAGTAATATCTCCACATTGCAAGGTGCAATTCTGAAATTTTTTGCTTTTTCCTGTTAATCCTAGCATGATAAAGAAGATTCAAAGAGAGTGAGATGCCAGCTCTTCATTCAGTCAGTAGCTTCAAACATTTCTGGTATATGAAAAACATGTTTTTCAATGGCAAAAATCAATGAATATTGTAAATGCACAAACAGTAATATCTCCACATTGCAAGGTGCAATTCTGAAATTTTTTGCTTTTTCCTGCTAATCCTAGCATGATAAAGAAGATTCAAAGAGAGTGAGATGCCAGCTCCTTTCATTCAGTCAGTAGCTTCAAACATTTCTGGACGTTTTTCAATGGCAAAAATCAATGAATATTGTAAATGCACAAACAGTAATATCTCCTCATTGCAAGGTGCAATTCTGAAATTTTTTGCTTTTTCCTGTTAATCCTAGCATGATAAAGAAGATTCAAAGAGAGTGAAATGCCAGGTCTTCATTCAGTCAGTAGCTTCAAACATTTCTGGTATATGAAAAACATGTTTTTCAATGGCAAAAATCAATGAATATTGTAAATGCACAAACAGTAATATCTCCACATTGCAAGGTGCAATTCTGAAATTTTTTGCTTTTTCCTGCTAATCCTAGCATGATAAAGAAGATTCAAAGAGAGTGAGATGCCAGCTCCTTTCATTCAGTCAGTAGCTTCAAACATTTCTGGACGTTTTTCAATGGCAAAAATCAATGAATATTGTAAATGCACAAACAGTAATATCTCCACATTGCAAGGTGCAATTCTGAAATTTATTGCTTTTTCCTGCTAATCCTAGCATGATAAAGAAGATTCAAAGAGAGTGAGATGCCAGCTCCTTTCATTCAGTCAGTAGCTTCAAACATTTCTGGTATATGAAAAACATGTTTTTCAATGGCAAAAATCAATGAATATTGTAAATGCACAAACAGTAATATCTCCACATTGCAAGGTGCAATTCTGAAATTTTTTGCTTTTTCCTGCTAATCCTAGCATGATAAAGAAGATTCAAAGAGAGTGAGATGCCAGCTCCTTTCATTCAGTCAGTAGCTTCAAACATTTTTGGACGTTTTTCAATGGCAAAAATCAATGAATATTGTAAATGCACAAAAAGTAATATCTCCACATTGCAAGGTGCAATTCTGAAATTTTTTGCTTTTTCCTGCTAATCCTAGCATGATAAAGAAGATTCAAAGAGAGTGAGATGCCAGCTCCTTTCATTCAGTCAGTAGCTTCAAACATTTCTGGTATATGAAAAACATGTTTTTCAATGGCAAAAATCAATGAATATTGTAAATGCACAAACA
This sequence comes from Phyllobates terribilis, assembly GCF_046119375.1. NCBI lineage: Eukaryota > Metazoa > Chordata > Amphibia > Anura > Dendrobatidae > Phyllobates > Phyllobates terribilis. The sequence goes on from NW_027364850.1 coordinate 141,350, forward strand.
GTAATATCTCCACATTGCAAGGTGCAATTCGGAAATTTTTTGCTTTTTCCTGCTAATCCTAGCATGATAAAGAAGATTCAAAGAGAGTGAGATGCCAGCTCCTTTCATTCAGTCAGTAGCTTCAAACATTTCTGGTATATGAATAACATGATGTTTTTCAATGGCAAAAATCAATGAATATTGTAAATGCACAAACAGTAATATCTCCACATTGCAAGGTCCAATTCTGAAATTTTTTGCTTTTTCCTGCTAATCCTAGCATGATAAAGAAGATTCAAAGAGAGTGAGATGCCAGCTCCTTTCATTCAGTCAGTAGCTTCAAACATTTCTGGTATATGAATAACATGATGTTTTTCAATGGCAAAAATCAATGAATATTGTAAATGCACAAACAGTAATATCTCCACATTGCAAGGTGCAATTCTGAAATTTTTTGCTTTTTCCTGCTAATCCTAGCATGATAAAGAAGATTCAAAGAGAGTGAGATGCCAGCTCCTTTCATTCAGTCAGTAGCTTCAAACATTTCTGGACGTTTTTCAATGGCAAAAATCAATGAATATTGTAAATGCACAAACAGTAATATCTCCACATTGCAAGGTGCAATTCTGAAATTTTTTGCTTTTTCCTGTTAATCCTAGCATGATAAAGAAGATTCAAAGAGAGTGAGATGCCAGCTCTTCATTCAGTCAGTAGCTTCAAACATTTCTGGTATATGAAAAACATGTTTTTCAATGGCAAAAATCAATGAATATTGTAAATGCACAAACAGTAATATCTCCACATTGCAAGGTGCAATTCTGAAATTTTTTGCTTTTTCCTGCTAATCCTAGCATGATAAAGAAGATTCAAAGAGAGTGAGATGCCAGCTCCTTTCATTCAGTCAGTAGCTTCAAACATTTTTGGACGTTTTTCAATGGCAAAAATCATTGAATATTGTAAATGCACAAACAGTAATATCTCCACATTGCAAGGTGCAATTCTGAAATTTTTTGCTTTTTCCTGCTAATCCTAGCATGATAAAGAAGATTCAAAGAGAGTGAGATGCCAGCTCCTTTCATTCAGTCAGTAGCTTCAAACATTTCTGGTATATGAAAAACATGTTTTTCAATGGCAAAAATCAATGAATATTGTAAATGCACAAACAGTAATATCTCCACATTGCAAGGTGCAATTCGGAAATTTTTTGCTTTTTCCTGCTAATCCTAGCATGATAAAGAAGATTCAAAGAGAGTGAGATGCCAGCTCCTTTCATTCAGTCAGTAGCTTCAAACATTTCTGGTATATGAATAACATGATGTTTTTCAATGGCAAAAATCAATGAATATTGTAAATGCACAAACAGTAATATCTCCACATTGCAAGGTGCAATTCTGAAATTTTTTGCTTTTTCCTGCTAATCCTAGCATGATAAAGAAGATTCAAAGAGAGTGAGATGCCAGCTCCTTTCATTCAGTCAGTAGCTTCAAACATTCCTGGTATATGAATAACATGATGTTTTTCAATGGCAAAAATCAATGAATATTGTAAATGCACAAACAGTAATATCTCCACATTGCAAGGTGCAATTCTGAAATTTTTTGCTTTTTCCTGCTAATCCTAGCATGATAAAGAAGATTCAAAGAGAGTGAGATGCCAGCTCCTTTCATTCAGTCAGTAGCTTCAAACATTTCTGGACGTTTTTCAATGGCAAAAATCAATGAATATTGTAAATGCACAAACAGTAATATCTCCACATTGCAAGGTGCAATTCTGAAATTTTTTGCTTTTTCCTGTTAATCCTAGCATGATAAAGAAGATTCAAAGAGAGTGAGATGCCAGCTCTTCATTCAGTCAGTAGCTTCAAACATTTCTGGTATATGAAAAACATGTTTTTCAATGGCAAAAATCAATGAATATTGTAAATGCACAAACAGTAATATCTCCACATTGCAAGGTGCAATTCTGAAATTTTTTGCTTTTTCCTGCTAATCCTAGCATGATAAAGAAGATTCAAAGAGTGAGATGCCAGCTCCTTTCATTCAGTCAGTAGCTTCAAACATTTCTGGACGTTTTTCAATGGCAAAAATCAATGAATATTGTAAATGCACAAACAGTAATATCTCCACATTGCAAGGTGCAATTCTGAAATTTTTTGCTTTTTCCTGTTAATCCTAGCATGATAAAGAAGATTCAAAGAGAGTGAGATGCCAGCTCTTCATTCAGTCAGTAGCTTCAAACATTTCTGGTATATGAAAAACATGTTTTTCAATGGCAAAAATCAATGAATATTGTAAATGCACAAACAGTAATATCTCCACATTGCAAGGTGCAATTCTGAAATTTTTTGCTTTTTCCTGCTAATCCTAGCATGATAAAGAAGATTCAAAGAGTGAGATGCCAGCTCCTTTCATTCAGTCAGTAGCTTCAAACATTTCTGGACGTTTTTCAATGGCAAAAATCAATGAATATTGTAAATGCACAAACAGTAATATCTCCACATTGCAAGGTGCAATTCTGAAATTTATTGCTTTTTCCTGCTAATCCTAGCATGATAAAGAAGATTCAAAGAGAGTGAGATGCCAGCTCCTTTCATTCAGTCAGTAGCTTCAAACATTTCTGGTATATGAAAAACATGTTTTTCAATGGCAAAAATCAATGAATATTGTAAATGCACAAACAGTAATATCTCCACATTGCAAGGTGCAATTCTGAAATTTTTTGCTTTTTCCTGCTAATCCTAGCATGATAAAGAAGATTCAAAGAGAGTGAGATGCCAGCTCCTTTCATTCAGTCAGTAGCTTCAAACATTTCTGGACGTTTTTCAATGGCAAAAATCAATGAATATTGTAAATGCACAAACAGTAATATCTCCTCATTGCAAGGTGCAATTCTGAAATTTTTTGCTTTTTCCTGTTAATCCTAGCATGACAAAGAAGATTCAAAGAGAGTGAAATGCCAGGTCTTCATTCAGTCAGTAGCTTCAAACATTTCTGGTATATGAAAAACATGTTTTTCAATGGCAAAAATCAATGAATATTGTAAATGCACAAACAGTAATATCTCCACATTGCAAGGTGCAATTCTGAAATTTTTTGCTTTTTCCTGCTAATCCTAGCATGATAAAGAAGATTCAAAGAGTGAGATGCCAGCTCCTTTCATTCAGTCAGTAGCTTCAAACATTTCTGGACGTTTTTCAATGGCAAAAATCAATGAATATTGTAAATGCACAAACAGTAATATCTCCACATTGCAAGGTGCAATTCTGAAATTTATTGCTTTTTCCTGCTAATCCTAGCATGATAAAGAAGATTCAAAGAGAGTGAGATGCCAGCTCCTTTCATTCAGTCAGTAGCTTCAAACATTTCTGGTATATGAAAAACATGTTTTTCAATGGCAAAAATCAATGAATATTGTAAATGCACAAACAGTAATATCTCCACATTGCAAGGTGCAATTCTGAAATTTTTTGCTTTTTCCTGCTAATCCTAGCATGATAAAGAAGATTCAAAGAGAGTGAGATGCCAGCTCCTTTCATTCAGTCAGTAGCTTCAAACATTTTTGGACGTTTTTCAATGGCAAAAATCAATGAATATTGTAAATGCACAAAAAGTAATATCTCCACATTGCAAGGTGCAATTCTGAAATTTTTTGCTTTTTCCTGCTAATCCTAGCATGATAAAGAAGATTCAAAGAGAGTGAGATGCCAGCTCCTTTCATTCAGTCAGTAGCTTCAAACATTTCTGGTATATGAAAAACATGTTTTTCAATGGCAAAAATCAATGAATATTGTAAATGCACAAACAGTAATATCTCCACATTGCAAGGTGCAATTCGGAAATTTTTTGCTTTTTCCTGCTAATCCTAGCATGATAAAGAAGATTCAAAGAGAGTGAGATGCCAGCTCCTTTCATTCAGTCAGTAGCTTCAAACATTTCTGGTATATGAATAACATGATGTTTTTCAATGGCAAAAATCAATGAATATTGTAAATGCACAAACAGTAATATCTCCACATTGCAAGGTCCAATTCTGAAATTTTTTGCTTTTTCCTGCTAATCCTAGCATGATAAAGAAGATTCAAAGAGAGTGAGATGCCAGCTCCTTTCATTCAGTCAGTAGCTTCAAACATTTCTGGTATATGAATAACATGATGTTTTTCAATGGCAAAAATCAATGAATATTGTAAATGCACAAACAGTAATATCTCCACATTGCAAGGTGCAATTCTGAAATTTTTTGCTTTTTCCTGCTAATCCTAGCATGATAAAGAAGATTCAAAGAGAGTGAGATGCCAGCTCCTTTCATTCAGTCAGTAGCTTCAAACATTTCTGGACGTTTTTCAATGGCAAAAATCAATGAATATTGTAAATGCACAAACAGTAATATCTCCACATTGCAAGGTGCAATTCTGAAATTTTTTGCTTTTTCCTGTTAATCCTAGCATGATAAAGAAGATTCAAAGAGAGTGAGATGCCAGCTCTTCATTCAGTCAGTAGCTTCAAACATTTCTGGTATATGAAAAACATGTTTTTCAATGGCAAAAATCAATGAATATTGTAAATGCACAAACAGTAATATCTCCACATTGCAAGGTGCAATTCTGAAATTTTTTGCTTTTTCCTGCTAATCCTAGCATGATAAAGAAGATTCAAAGAGAGTGAGATGCCAGCTCCTTTCATTCAGTCAGTAGCTTCAAACATTTTTGGACGTTTTTCAATGGCAAAAATCATTGAATATTGTAAATGCACAAACAGTAATATCTCCACATTGCAAGGTGCAATTCTGAAATTTTTTGCTTTTTCCTGCTAATCCTAGCATGATAAAGAAGATTCAAAGAGAGTGAGATGCCAGCTCCTTTCATTCAGTCAGTAGCTTCAAACATTTCTGGTATATGAAAAACATGTTTTTCAATGGCAAAAATCAATGAATATTGTAAATGCACAAACAGTAATATCTCCACATTGCAAGGTGCAATTCGGAAATTTTTTGCTTTTTCCTGCTAATCCTAGCATGATAAAGAAGATTCAAAGAGAGTGAGATGCCAGCTCCTTTCATTCAGTCAGTAGCTTCAAACATTTCTGGTATATGAATAACATGATGTTTTTCAATGGCAAAAATCAATGAATATTGTAAATGCACAAACAGTAATATCTCCACATTGCAAGGTGCAATTCTGAAATTTTTTGCTTTTTCCTGCTAATCCTAGCATGATAAAGAAGATTCAAAGAGAGTGAGATGCCAGCTCCTTTCATTCAGTCAGTAGCTTCAAACATTCCTGGTATATGAATAACATGATGTTTTTCAATGGCAAAAATCAATGAATATTGTAAATGCACAAACAGTAATATCTCCACATTGCAAGGTGCAATTCTGAAATTTTTTGCTTTTTCCTGCTAATCCTAGCATGATAAAGAAGATTCAAAGAGAGTGAGATGCCAGCTCCTTTCATTCAGTCAGTAGCTTCAAACATTTCTGGACGTTTTTCAATGGCAAAAATCAATGAATATTGTAAATGCACAAACAGTAATATCTCCACATTGCAAGGTGCAATTCTGAAATTTTTTGCTTTTTCCTGTTAATCCTAGCATGATAAAGAAGATTCAAAGAGAGTGAGATGCCAGCTCTTCATTCAGTCAGTAGCTTCAAACATTTCTGGTATATGAAAAACATGTTTTTCAATGGCAAAAATCAATGAATATTGTAAATGCACAAACAGTAATATCTCCACATTGCAAGGTGCAATTCTGAAATTTTTTGCTTTTTCCTGCTAATCCTAGCATGATAAAGAAGATTCAAAGAGTGAGATGCCAGCTCCTTTCATTCAGTCAGTAGCTTCAAACATTTCTGGACGTTTTTCAATGGCAAAAATCAATGAATATTGTAAATGCACAAACAGTAATATCTCCACATTGCAAGGTGCAATTCTGAAATTTTTTGCTTTTTCCTGTTAATCCTAGCATGATAAAGAAGATTCAAAGAGAGTGAGATGCCAGCTCTTCATTCAGTCAGTAGCTTCAAACATTTCTGGTATATGAAAAACATGTTTTTCAATGGCAAAAATCAATGAATATTGTAAATGCACAAACAGTAATATCTCCACATTGCAAGGTGCAATTCTGAAATTTTTTGCTTTTTCCTGCTAATCCTAGCATGATAAAGAAGATTCAAAGAGTGAGATGCCAGCTCCTTTCATTCAGTCAGTAGCTTCAAACATTTCTGGACGTTTTTCAATGGCAAAAATCAATGAATATTGTAAATGCACAAACAGTAATATCTCCACATTGCAAGGTGCAATTCTGAAATTTATTGCTTTTTCCTGCTAATCCTAGCATGATAAAGAAGATTCAAAGAGAGTGAGATGCCAGCTCCTTTCATTCAGTCAGTAGCTTCAAACATTTCTGGTATATGAAAAACATGTTTTTCAATGGCAAAAATCAATGAATATTGTAAATGCACAAACAGTAATATCTCCACATTGCAAGGTGCAATTCTGAAATTTTTTGCTTTTTCCTGCTAATCCTAGCATGATAAAGAAGATTCAAAGAGAGTGAGATGCCAGCTCCTTTCATTCAGTCAGTAGCTTCAAACATTTTTGGACGTTTTTCAATGGCAAAAATCAATGAATATTGTAAATGCACAAACAGTAATATCTCCACATTGCAAGGTGCAATTCTGAAATTTTTTGCTTTTTCCTGCTAATCCTAGCATGATAAAGAAGATTCAAAGAGAGTGAGATGCCAGCTCCTTTCATTCAGTCAGTAGCTTCAAACATTTCTGGTATATGAAAAACATGTTTTTCAATGGCAAAAATCAATGAATATTGTAAATGCACAAACAGTAATATCTCCACATTGCAAGGTGCAATTCTGAAATTTTTTGCTTTTTCCTGCTAATCCTAGCATGATAAAGAAGATTCAAAGAGAGTGAGATGCCAGCTCCTTTCATTCAGTCAGTAGCTTCAAACATTTCTGGTATATGAAAAACATGTTTTTCAATTACAAAAATCAATGAATATTGTAAATGCACAAACAGTAATATCTCCACATTGCAAGGTGCAATTCTGAAATTTTTTGCTTTTTCCTGCTAATCCTAGCATGATAAAGAAGATTCAAAGAGAGTGAGATGCCAGCTCCTTTCATTCAGTCAGTAGCTTCAAACATTTCTGGTATATGAATAACATGATGTTTTTCAATGGCAAAAATCAATGAATATTGTAAATGCACAAACAGTAATATCTCCACATTGCAAGGTGCAATTCTGAAATTTTTTGCTTTTTCCTGCTAATCCTAGCATGATAAAGAAGATTCAAAGAGAGTGAGATGCCAGCTCCTTTCATTCAGTCAGTAGCTTCAAACATTTCTGGTATATGAAAAACATGATGTTTTTCAATGGCAAAAATCAATGAATATTGTAAATGCACAAACAGTAATATCTCCACATTGCAAGGTGCAATTCTGAAATTTTTTGCTTTTTCCTGCTAATCCTAGCATGATAAAGAAGATTCAAAGAGAGTGAGATGCCAGCTCCTTTCATTCAGTCAGTAGCTTCAAACATTTCTGGACGTTTTTCAATGGCAAAAATCAATGAATATTGTAAATGCACAAACAGTAATATCTCCACATTGCAAGGTGCAATTCTGAAATTTTTTGCTTTTTCCTGTTAATCCTAGCATGATAAAGAAGATTCAAAGAGAGTGAGATGCCAGCTCTTCATTCAGTCAGTAGCTTCAAACATTTCTGGTATATGAAAAACATGTTTTTCAATGGCAAAAATCAATGAATATTGTAAATGCACAAACAGTAATATCTCCACATTGCAAGGTGCAATTCTGAAATTTTTTGCTTTTTCCTGCTAATCCTAGCATGATAAAGAAGATTCAAAGAGTGAGATGCCAGCTCCTTTCATTCAGTCAGTAGCTTCAAACATTTCTGGACGTTTTTCAATGGCAAAAATCAATGAATATTGTAAATGCACAAACAGTAATATCTCCACATTGCAAGGTGCAATTCTGAAATTTTTTGCTTTTTCCTGTTAATCCTAGCATGATAAAGAAGATTCAAAGAGAGTGAGATGCCAGCTCTTCATTCAGTCAGTAGCTTCAAACATTTCTGGTATATGAAAAACATGTTTTTCAATGGCAAAAATCAATGAATATTGTAAATGCACAAACAGTAATATCTCCACATTGCAAGGTGCAATTCTGAAATTTTTTGCTTTTTCCTGCTAATCCTAGCATGATAAAGAAGATTCAAAGAGTGAGATGCCAGCTCCTTTCATTCAGTCAGTAGCTTCAAACATTTCTGGACGTTTTTCAATGGCAAAAATCAATGAATATTGTAAATGCACAAACAGTAATATCTCCACATTGCAAGGTGCAATTCTGAAATTTTTTGCTTTTTCCTGCTAATCCTAGCATGATAAAGAAGATTCAAAGAGAGTGAGATGCCAGCTCCTTTCATTCAGTCAGTAGCTTCAAACATTTCTGGTATATGAAAAACATGTTTTTCAATGGCAAAAATCAATGAATATTGTAAATGCACAAACAGTAATATCTCCACATTTCAAGGTGCAATTCTGAAATTTTTTGCTTTTTCCTGCTAATCCTAGCATGATAAAGAAGATTCAAAGAGAGTGAGATGCCAGCTCCTTTCATTCAGTCAGTAGCTTCAAACATTTTTGGACGTTTTTCAATGGCAAAAATCAATGAATATTGTAAATGCACAAACAGTAATATCTCCACATTGCAAGGTGCAATTCTGAAATTTTTTGCTTTTTCCTGCTAATCCTAGCATGATAAAGAAGATTCAAAGAGAGTGAGATGCCAGCTCCTTTCATTCAGTCAGTAGCTTCAAACATTTCTGGTATATGAAAAACATGTTTTTCAATGGCAAAAATCAATGAATATTGTAAATGCACAAACAGTAATATCTCCACATTGCAAGGTGCAATTCTGAAATTTTTTGCTTTTTCCTGCTAATCCTAGCATGATAAAGAAGATTCAAAGAGAGTGAGATGCCAGCTCCTTTCATTCAGTCAGTAGCTTCAAACATTTTTGGACGTTTTTCAATGGCAAAAATCAATGAATATTGTAAATGCACAAACAGTAATATCTCCACATTGCAAGGTGCAATTCTGAAATTTTTTGCTTTTTCCTGCTAATCCTAGCATGATAAAGAAGATTCAAAGAGAGTGAGATGCCAGCTCCTTTCATTCAGTCAGTAGCTTCAAACATTTCTGGTATATGAAAAACATGTTTTTCAATGGCAAAAATCAATGAATATTGTAAATGCACAAACAGTAATATCTCCACATTGCAAGGTGCAATTCTGAAATTTTTTGCTTTTTCCTGCTAATCCTAGCATGATAAAGAAGATTCAAAGAGAGTGAGATGCCAGCTCCTTTCATTCAGTCAGTAGCTTCAAACATTTCTGGTATATGAAAAACATGTTTTTCAATGGCAAAAATCAATGAATATTGTAAATGCACAAACAGTAATATCTCCACATTGCAAGGTGCAATTCTGAAATTTTTTGCTTTTTCCTGCTAATCCTAGCATGATAAAGAAGATTCAAAGAGAGTGAGATGCCAGCTCCTTTCATTCAGTCAGTAGCTTCAAACATTTCTGGTATATGAATAACATGATGTTTTTCAATGGCAAAAATCAATGAATATTGTAAATGCACAAACAGTAATATCTCCACATTGCAAGGTGCAATTCTGAAATTTTTTGCTTTTTCCTGCTAATCCTAGCATGATAAAGAAGATTCAAAGAGAGTGAGATGCCAGCTCCTTTCATTCAGTCAGTAGCTTCAAACATTTCTGGACGTTTTTCAATGGCAAAAATCAATGAATATTGTAAATGCACAAACAGTAATATCTCCACATTGCAAGGTGCAATTCTGAAATTTTTTGCTTTTTCCTGTTAATCCTAGCATGATAAAGAAGATTCAAAGAGAGTGAGATGCCAGCTCCTTTCATTCAGTCAGTAGCTTCAAACATTTCTGGTATATGAAAAACATGTTTTTCAATGGCAAAAATCAATGAATATTGTAAATGCACAAACAGTAATATCTCCACATTGCAAGGTAAAATTCTGAAATTTTTTGCTTTTTCCTGCTAATCCTAGCATGATAAAGAAGATTCAAAGAGAGTGAGATGCCAGCTCCTTTCATTCAGTCAGTAGCTTCAAACATTTCTGGACGTTTTTCAATGGCAAAAATCAATGAATATTGTAAATGCACAAACAGTAATATCTCCACATTGCAAGGTGCAATTCTGAAATTTTTTGCTTTTTCCTGTTAATCCTAGCATGATAAAGAAGATTCAAAGAGAGTGAGATGCCAGCTCCTTTCATTCAGTCAGTAGCTTCAAACATTTCTGGTATATGAAAAACATGTTTTTCAATGGCAAAAATCAATGAATATTGTAAATGCACAAACAGTAATATCTCCACATTGCAAGGTGCAATTCTGAAATTTTTTGCTTTTTCCTGCTAATCCTAGCATGATAAAGAAGATTCAAAGAGAGTGAGATGCCAGCTCCTTTCATTCAGTCAGTAGCTTCAAACATTTTTGGACGTTTTTCAATGGCAAAAATCAATGAATATTGTAAATGCACAAACAGTAATATCTCCACATTGCAAGGTGCAATTCTGAAATTTTTTGCTTTTTCCTGCTAATCCTAGCATGATAAAGAAGATTCAAAGAGAGTGAGATGCCAGCTCCTTTCATTCAGTCAGTAGCTTCAAACATTTCTGGTATATGAAAAACATGTTTTTCAATGGCAAAAATCAATGAATATTGTAAATGCACAAACAGTAATATCTCCACATTGCAAGGTGCAATTCTGAAATTTTTTGCTTTTTCCTGCTAATCCTAGCATGATAAAGAAGATTCAAAGAGAGTGAGATGCCAGCTCCTTTCATTCAGTCAGTAGCTTCAAACATTTTTGGACGTTTTTCAATGGCAAAAATCAATGAATATTGTAAATGCACAAACAGTAATATCTCCACGTTGCAAGGTGCAATTCTGAAATTTTTTGCTTTTTCCTGCTAATCCTAGCATGATAAAGAAGATTCAAAGAGAGTGAGATGCCAGCTCCTTTCATTCAGTCAGTAGCTTCAAACATTTCTGGTATATGAAAAACATGTTTTTCAATGGCAAAAATCAATGAATATTGTAAATGCACAAACAGTAATATCTCCACATTGCAAGGTGCAATTCTGAAATTTTTTGTTTTTTCCTGCTAATCCTAGCATGATAAAGAAGATTCAAAGAGAGTGAGATGCCAGCTCCTTTCATTCAGTCAGTAGCTTCAAACATTTCTGGCATATGAATAACATGATGTTTTTCAATGGCAAAAATCAATGAATATTGTAAATGCACAAACAGTAATATCTCCACATTGCAAGGTGCAATTCTGAAATTTTTTGCTTTTTCCTGCTAATCCTAGCATGATAAAGAAGATTCAAAGAGAGTGAGATGCCAGCTCCTTTCATTCAGTCAGTAGCTTCAAACATTTCTGGACGTTTTTCAATGGCAAAAATCAATGAATATTGTAAATGCACAAACAGTAATATCTCCACATTGCAAGGTGCAATTCTGAAATTTTTTGCTTTTTCCTGTTAATCCTAGCATGATAAAGAAGATTCAAAGAGAGTGAGATGCCAGCTCCTTTCATTCAGTCAGTAGCTTCAAACATTTCTGGTATATGAAAAACATGTTTTTCAATGGCAAAAATCAATGAATATTGTAAATGCACAAACAGTAATATCTCCACATTGCAAGGTGCAATTCTGAAATTTTTTGCTTTTTCCTGCTAATCCTAGCATGATAAAGAAGATTCAAAGAGAGCGAGATGCCAGCTCCTTTCATTCAGTCAGTAGCTTCAAACATTTCTGGACGTTTTTCAATGGCAAAAATCAATGAATATTGTAAATGCACAAACAGTAATATCTCCACATTGCAAGGTGCAATTCTGAAATTTTTTGCTTTTTCCTGTTAATCCTAGCATGATAAAGAAGATTCAAAGAGAGTGAGATGCCAGCTCCTTTCATTCAGTCAGTAGCTTCAAACATTTCTGGTATATGAAAAACATGTTTTTCAATGGCAAAAATCAATGAATATTGTAAATGCACAAACAGTAATATCTCCACATTGCAAGGTGCAATTCTGAAATTTTTTGCTTTTTCCTGCTAATCCTAGCATGATAAAGAAGATTCAAAGAGAGTGAGATGCCAGCTCTTTTCATTCAGTCAGTAGCTTCAAACATTTCTGGACGTTTTTCAATGGCAAAAATCAATGAATATTGTAAATGCACAAACAGTAATATCTCCACATTGCAAGGTGCAATTCTGAAATTTTTTGCTTTTTCCTGTTAATCCTAGCATGATAAAGAAGATTCAAAGAGAGTGAGATGCCAGCTCCTTTCATTCAGTCAGTAGCTTCAAACATTTCTGGACGTTTTTCAATGGCAAAAATCAATGAATATTGTAAATGCACAAACAGTAATATCTCCACATTGCAAGGTGCAATTCTGAAATTTTTTGCTTTTTCCTGTTAATCCTAGCATGATAAAGAAGATTCAAAGAGAGTGAGATGCCAGCTCCTTTCATTCAGTCAGTAGCTTCAAACATTTCTGGTATATGAAAAACATGTTTTTCAATGGCAAAAATCAATGAATATTGTAAATGCACAAACAGTAATATCTCCACATTGCAAGGTGCAATTCTGAATTTTTTTGCTTTTTCCTGTTAATCCTAGCATGATAAAGAAGATTCAAAGAGAGTGAGATGCCAGCTCTTCATTCAGTCAGTAGCTTCAAACATTTCTGGTATATGAAAAACATGTTTTTCAATGGCAAAAATCAATGAATATTGTAAATGCACAAACAGTAATATCTCCACATTGCAAGGTGCAATTCTGAAATTTTTTGATTTTTCCTGCTAATCCTAGCATGATAAAGAAGATTCAAAGAGTGAGATGCCAGCTCCTTTCATTCAGTCAGTAGCTTCAAACATTTCTGGACGTTTTTCAATGGCAAAAATCAATGAATATTGTAAATGCACAAACAATAATATCTCCACATTGCAAGGTGCAATTCTGAAATTTTTTGCTTTTTCCTGTTAATCCTAGCATGATAAAGAAGATTCAAAGAGAGTGAGATGCCAGCTCTTCATTCAGTCAGTAGCTTCAAACATTTCTGGTATATGAAAAACATGTTTTTCAATGGCAAAAATCAATGAATATTGTAAATGCACAAACAGTAATATCTCCACATTGCAAGGTGCAATTCTGAAATTTTTTGCTTTTTCCTGCTAATCCTAGCATGATAAAGAAGATTCAAAGAGTAAGATGCCAGCTCCTTTCATTCAGTCAGTAGCTTCAAACATTTCTGGACGTTTTTCAATGGCAAAAATCAATGAATATTGTAAATGCACAAACAGTAATATCTCCACATTGCAAGGTGCAATTCTGAAATTTTTTGCTTTTTCCTGCTAATCCTAGCATGATAAAGAAGATTCAAAGAGAGTGAGATGCCAGCTCCTTTCATTCAGTCAGTAGCTTCAAACATTTCTGGTATATGAAAAACATGTTTTTCAATGGCAAAAATCAATGAATATTGTAAATGCACAAACAGTAATATCTCCACATTGCAAAGTGCAATTCTGAAATTTTTTGCTTTTTCCTGCTAATCCTAGCATGATAAAGAAGATTCAAAGAGAGTGAGATGCCAGCTCCTTTCATTCAGTCAGTAGCTTCAAACATTTTTGGACGTTTTTCAATAGCAAAAATCAATGAATATTGTAAATGCACAAACAGTAATATCTCCACATTGCAAGGTGCAATTCTGAAATTTTTTGCTTTTTCCTGCTAATCCTAGCATGATAAAGAAGATTCAAAGAGAGTGAGATGCCAGCTCCTTTCATTCAGTCAGTAGCTTCAAACATTTCTGGTATATGAAAAACATGTTTTTCAATGGCAAAAATCAATGAATATTGTAAATGCACAAACAGTAATATCTCCACATTGCAAGGTGCAATTCTGAAATTTTTTGCTTTTTCCTGCTAATCCTAGCATGAAAAGAAGATTCAAAGAGAGTGAGATGCCAGCTCCTTTCATTCAGTCAGTAGCTTCAAACATTTCTGGTATATGAAAAACATGTTTTTCAATGGCAAAAATCAATGAATATTGTAAATGCACAAACAGTAATATCTCCACATTGCAAGGTGCAATTCGGAAATTTTTTGCTTTTTCCTGCTAATCCTAGCATGATAAAGAAGATTCAAAGAGAGTGAGATGCCAGCTCCTTTCATTCAGTCAGTAGCTTCAAACATTTCTGGTATATGAAAAACATGTTTTTCAATGGCAAAAATCAATGAATATTGTAAATGCACAAACAGTAATATCTCCACATTGCAAGGTGCAATTCTGAAATTTTTTGCTTTTTCCTGCTAATCCTAGCATGATAAAGAAGATTCAAAGAGAGCGAGATGCCAGCTCCTTTCATTCAGTCAGTAGCTTCAAACATTTCTGGACGTTTTTCAATGGCAAAAATCAATGAATATTGTAAATGCACAAACAGTAATATCTCCACATTGCAAGGTGCAATTCTGAAATTTTTTGCTTTTTCCTGTTAATCCTAGCATGATAAAGAAGATTCAAAGAGAGTGAGATGCCAGCTCCTTTCATTCAGTCAGTAGCTTCAAACATTTCTGGTATATGAAAAACATGTTTTTCAATGGCAAAAATCAATGAATATTGTAAATGCACAAACAGTAATATCTCCACATTGCAAGGTGCAATTCTGAAATTTTTTGCTTTTTCCTGCTAATCCTAGCATGATAAAGAAGATTCAAAGAGAGTGAGATGCCAGCTCCTTTCATTCAGTCAGTAGCTTCAAACATTTCTGGTATATGAAAAACATGTTTTTCAATGGCAAAAATCAATGAATATTGTAAATGCACAAACAGTAATATCTCCACATTGCAAGGTGCAATTCGGAAATTTTTTGCTTTTTCCTGCTAATCCTAGCATGATAAAGAAGATTCAAAGAGAGTGAGATGCCAGCTCCTTTCATTCAGTCAGTAGCTTCAAACATTTCTGGACGTTTTTCAATGGCAAAAATCAATGAATATTGTAAATGCACAAACAGTAATATCTCCACATTGCAAGGTGCAATTCTGAAATTTTTTGCTTTTTCCTGTTAACCCTATCATGATAAAGAAGATTCAAAGAGAGTGAGATGCCAGCTCCTTTCATTCAGTCAGTAGCTTCAAACATTTCTGGTATATGAAAAACATGTTTTTCAATGGCAAAAATCAATGAATATTGTAAATGCACAAACAGTAATATCTCCACATTGCAAGGTGCAATTCTGAAATTTTTTGCTTTTTCCTGCTAATCCTAGCATGATAAAGAAGATTCAAAGAGAGCGAGATGCCAGCTCCTTTCATTCAGTCAGTAGCTTCAAACATTTCTGGACGTTTTTCAATGGCAAAAATCAATGAATATTGTAAATGCACAAACAGTAATATCTCCACATTGCAAGGTGCAATTCTGAAATTTTTTGCTTTTTCCTGTTAATCCTAGCATGATAAAGAAGATTCAAAGAGAGTGAGATGCCAGCTCCTTTCATTCAGTCAGTAGCTTCAAACATTTCTGGTATATGAAAAACATGTTTTTCAATGGCAAAAATCAATGAATATTGTAAATGCACAAACAGTAATATCTCCACATTGCAAGGTAAAATTCTGAAATTTTTTGCTTTTTCCTGCTAATCCTAGCATGATAAAGAAGATTCAAAGAGAGTGAGATGCCAGCTCCTTTCATTCAGTCAGTAGCTTCAAACATTTCTGGACGTTTTTCAATGGCAAAAATCAATGAATATTGTAAATGCACAAACAGTAATATCTCCACATTGCAAGGTGCAATTCTGAAATTTTTTGCTTTTTCCTGTTAATCCTAGCATGATAAAGAAGATTCAAAGAGAGTGAGATGCCAGCTCCTTTCATTCAGTCAGTAGCTTCAAACATTTCTGGTATATGAAAAACATGTTTTTCAATGGCAAAAATCAATGAATATTGTAAATGCACAAACAGTAATATCTCCACATTGCAAGGTGCAATTCTGAAATTTTTTGCTTTTTCCTGCTAATCCTAGCATGATAAAGAAGATTCAAAGAGAGTGAGATGCCAGCTCCTTTCATTCAGTCAGTAGCTTCAAACATTTTTGGACGTTTTTCAATGGCAAAAATCAATGAATATTGTAAATGCACAAACAGTAATATCTCCACATTGCAAGGTGCAATTCTGAAATTTTTTGCTTTTTCCTGCTAATCCTAGCATGATAAAGAAGATTCAAAGAGAGTGAGATGCCAGCTCCTTTCATTCAGTCAGTAGCTTCAAACATTTCTGGTATATGAAAAACATGTTTTTCAATGGCAAAAATCAATGAATATTGTAAATGCACAAACAGTAATATCTCCACATTGCAAGGTGCAATTCTGAAATTTTTTGCTTTTTCCTGCTAATCCTAGCATGATAAAGAAGATTCAAAGAGAGTGAGATGCCAGCTCCTTTCATTCAGTCAGTAGCTTCAAACATTTTTGGACGTTTTTCAATGGCAAAAATCAATGAATATTGTAAATGCACAAACAGTAATATCTCCACGTTGCAAGGTGCAATTCTGAAATTTTTTGCTTTTTCCTGCTAATCCTAGCATGATAAAGAAGATTCAAAGAGAGTGAGATGCCAGCTCCTTTCATTCAGTCAGTAGCTTCAAACATTTCTGGTATATGAAAAACATGTTTTTCAATGGCAAAAATCAATGAATATTGTAAATGCACAAACAGTAATATCTCCACATTGCAAGGTGCAATTCTGAAATTTTTTGTTTTTTCCTGCTAATCCTAGCATGATAAAGAAGATTCAAAGAGAGTGAGATGCCAGCTCCTTTCATTCAGTCAGTAGCTTCAAACATTTCTGGCATATGAATAACATGATGTTTTTCAATGGCAAAAATCAATGAATATTGTAAATGCACAAACAGTAATATCTCCACATTGCAAGGTGCAATTCTGAAATTTTTTGCTTTTTCCTGCTAATCCTAGCATGATAAAGAAGATTCAAAGAGAGTGAGATGCCAGCTCCTTTCATTCAGTCAGTAGCTTCAAACATTTCTGGACGTTTTTCAATGGCAAAAATCAATGAATATTGTAAATGCACAAACAGTAATATCTCCACATTGCAAGGTGCAATTCTGAAATTTTTTGCTTTTTCCTGTTAATCCTAGCATGATAAAGAAGATTCAAAGAGAGTGAGATGCCAGCTCCTTTCATTCAGTCAGTAGCTTCAAACATTTCTGGTATATGAAAAACATGTTTTTCAATGGCAAAAATCAATGAATATTGTAAATGCACAAACAGTAATATCTCCACATTGCAAGGTGCAATTCTGAAATTTTTTGCTTTTTCCTGCTAATCCTAGCATGATAAAGAAGATTCAAAGAGAGCGAGATGCCAGCTCCTTTCATTCAGTCAGTAGCTTCAAACATTTCTGGACGTTTTTCAATGGCAAAAATCAATGAATATTGTAAATGCACAAACAGTAATATCTCCACATTGCAAGGTGCAATTCTGAAATTTTTTGCTTTTTCCTGTTAATCCTAGCATGATAAAGAAGATTCAAAGAGAGTGAGATGCCAGCTCCTTTCATTCAGTCAGTAGCTTCAAACATTTCTGGTATATGAAAAACATGTTTTTCAATGGCAAAAATCAATGAATATTGTAAATGCACAAACAGTAATATCTCCACATTGCAAGGTGCAATTCTGAAATTTTTTGCTTTTTCCTGCTAATCCTAGCATGATAAAGAAGATTCAAAGAGAGTGAGATGCCAGCTCTTTTCATTCAGTCAGTAGCTTCAAACATTTCTGGACGTTTTTCAATGGCAAAAATCAATGAATATTGTAAATGCACAAACAGTAATATCTCCACATTGCAAGGTGCAATTCTGAAATTTTTTGCTTTTTCCTGTTAATCCTAGCATGATAAAGAAGATTCAAAGAGAGTGAGATGCCAGCTCCTTTCATTCAGTCAGTAGCTTCAAACATTTCTGGACGTTTTTCAATGGCAAAAATCAATGAATATTGTAAATGCACAAACAGTAATATCTCCACATTGCAAGGTGCAATTCTGAAATTTTTTGCTTTTTCCTGTTAATCCTAGCATGATAAAGAAGATTCAAAGAGAGTGAGATGCCAGCTCCTTTCATTCAGTCAGTAGCTTCAAACATTTCTGGTATATGAAAAACATGTTTTTCAATGGCAAAAATCAATGAATATTGTAAATGCACAAACAGTAATATCTCCACATTGCAAGGTGCAATTCTGAAATTTTTTGCTTTTTCCTGTTAATCCTAGCATGATAAAGAAGATTCAAAGAGAGTGAGATGCCAGCTCTTCATTCAGTCAGTAGCTTCAAACATTTCTGGTATATGAAAAACATGTTTTTCAATGGCAAAAATCAATGAATATTGTAAATGCACAAACAGTAATATCTCCACATTGCAAGGTGCAATTCTGAAATTTTTTGATTTTTCCTGCTAATCCTAGCATGATAAAGAAGATTCAAAGAGTGAGATGCCAGCTCCTTTCATTCAGTCAGTAGCTTCAAACATTTCTGGACGTTTTTCAATGGCAAAAATCAATGAATATTGTAAATGCACAAACAATAATATCTCCACATTGCAAGGTGCAATTCTGAAATTTTTTGCTTTTTCCTGTTAATCCTAGCATGATAAAGAAGATTCAAAGAGAGTGAGATGCCAGCTCTTCATTCAGTCAGTAGCTTCAAACATTTCTGGTATATGAAAAACATGTTTTTCAATGGCAAAAATCAATGAATATTGTAAATGCACAAACAGTAATATCTCCACATTGCAAGGTGCAATTCTGAAATTTTTTGCTTTTTCCTGCTAATCCTAGCATGATAAAGAAGATTCAAAGAGTGAGATGCCAGCTCCTTTCATTCAGTCAGTAGCTTCAAACATTTCTGGACGTTTTTCAATGGCAAAAATCAATGAATATTGTAAATGCACAAACAGTAATATCTCCACATTGCAAGGTGCAATTCTGAAATTTTTTGCTTTTTCCTGCTAATCCTAGCATGATAAAGAAGATTCAAAGAGAGTGAGATGCCAGCTCCTTTCATTCAGTCAGTAGCTTCAAACATTTCTGGTATATGAAAAACATGTTTTTCAATGGCAAAAATCAATGAATATTGTAAATGCACAAACAGTAATATCTCCACATTGCAAGGTGCAATTCTGAAATTTTTTGCTTTTTCCTGCTAATCCTAGCATGATAAAGAAGATTCAAAGAGAGTGAGATGCCAGCTCCTTTCATTCAGTCAGTAGCTTCAAACATTTTTGGACGTTTTTCAATGGCAAAAATCAATGAATATTGTAAATGCACAAACAGTAATATCTCCACATTGCAAGGTGCAATTCTGAAATTTTTTGCTTTTTCCTGCTAATCCTAGCATGATAAAGAAGATTCAAAGAGAGTGAGATGCCAGCTCCTTTCATTCAGTCAGTAGCTTCAAACATTTCTGGTATATGAAAAACATGTTTTTCAATGGCAAAAATCAATGAATATTGTAAATGCACAAACAGTAATATCTCCACATTGCAAAGTGCAATTCTGAAATTTTTTGCTTTTTCCTGCTAATCCTAGCATGATAAAGAAGATTCAAAGAGAGTGAGATGCCAGCTCCTTTCATTCAGTCAGTAGCTTCAAACATTTTTGGACGTTTTTCAATAGCAAAAATCAATGAATATTGTAAATGCACAAACAGTAATATCTCCACATTGCAAGGTGCAATTCTGAAATTTTTTGCTTTTTCCTGCTAATCCTAGCATGATAAAGAAGATTCAAAGAGAGTGAGATGCCAGCTCCTTTCATTCAGTCAGTAGCTTCAAACATTTCTGGTATATGAAAAACATGTTTTTCAATGGCAAAAATCAATGAATATTGTAAATGCACAAACAGTAATATCTCCACATTGCAAGGTGCAATTCTGAAATTTTTTGCTTTTTCCTGCTAATCCTAGCATGAAAAGAAGATTCAAAGAGAGTGAGATGCCAGCTCCTTTCATTCAGTCAGTAGCTTCAAACATTTCTGGTATATGAAAAACATGTTTTTCAATGGCAAAAATCAATGAATATTGTAAATGCACAAACAGTAATATCTCCACATTGCAAGGTGCAATTCTGAAATTTTTTGCTTTTTCCTGCTAATCCTAGCATGATAAAGAAGATTCAGAGAGAGCGAGATGCCAGCTCCTTTCATTCAGTCAGTAGCTTCAAACATTTCTGGACGTTTTTCAATGGCAAAAATCAATGAATATTGTAAATGCACAAACAGTAATATCTCCACATTGCAAGGTGCAATTCTGAAATTTTTTGCTTTTTCCTGTTAATCCTAGCATGATAAAGAAGATTCAAAGAGAGTGAGATGCCAGCTCCTTTCATTCAGTCAGTAGCTTCAAACATTTCTGGTATATGAAAAACATGTTTTTCAATGGCAAAAATCAATGAATATTGTAAATGCACAAACAGTAATATCTCCACATTGCAAGGTGCAATTCTGAAATTTTTTGCTTTTTCCTGCTAATCCTAGCATGATAAAGAAGATTCAAAGAGAGTGAGATGCCAGCTCCTTTCATTCAGTCAGTAGCTTCAAACATTTCTGGTATATGAAAAACATGTTTTTCAATGGCAAAAATCAATGAATATTGTAAATGCACAAACAGTAATATCTCCACATTGCAAGGTGCAATTCGGAAATTTTTTGCTTTTTCCTGCTAATCCTAGCATGATAAAGAAGATTCAAAGAGAGTGAGATGCCAGCTCCTTTCATTCAGTCAGTAGCTTCAAACATTTCTGGACGTTTTTCAATGGCAAAAATCAATGAATATTGTAAATGCACAAACAGTAATATCTCCACATTGCAAGGTGCAATTCTGAAATTTTTTGCTTTTTCCTGTTAACCCTATCATGATAAAGAAGATTCAAAGAGAGTGAGATGCCAGCTCCTTTCATTCAGTCAGTAGCTTCAAACATTTCTGGTATATGAAAAACATGTTTTTCATTGGCAAAAATCAATGAATATTGTAAATGCACAAACAGTAATATCTCCACATTGCAAGGTGCAATTCTGAAATTTTTTGCTTTTTCCTGCTAATCCTAGCATGATAAAGAAGATTCAAAGAGAGTGAGATGCCAGCTCCTTTCATTCAGTCAGTAGCTTCAAACATTTCTGGTATATGAAAAACATGTTTTTCAATGGCAAAAATCAATGAATATTGTAAATGCACAAACAGTCATATCTCCACATTGCAAGGTGCAATTCGGAAAATTTTTGCTTTTTCCTGCTAATCCTAGCATGATAAATAAGATTCAAAGAGAGTGAGATGCCAGCTCCTTTCATTCAGTCAGTAGCTTCCAACATTTCTGGTATATGAATAACATGATGTTTTTCAATGGCAAAAATCAATGAATATTGTAAATGCACAAACAGTAATATCTCCACATTGCAAGGTGCAATTCTGAAATTTTTTGCTTTTTCCTGCTAATCCTAGCATGATAAAGAAGATTCAAAGAGAGTGAGATGCCAGCTCCTTTCATTCAGTCAGTAGCTTCAAACATTTCTGGACGTTTTTCAATGGCAAAAATCAATGAATATTGTAAATGCACAAACAGTAATATCTCCACATTGCAAGGTGCAATTCTGAAATTTTTTGCTTTTTCCTGTTAATCCTAGCATGATAAAGAAGATTCAAAGAGAGTGAGATGCCAGCTCCTTTCATTCAGTCAGTAGCTTCAAACATTTCTGGTATATGAAAAACATGTTTTTCAATGGCAAAAATCAATGAATATTGTAAATGCACAAACAGTAATATCTCCAAATTGCAAGGTGCAATTCTGAAATTTTTTGCTTTTTCCTGTTAATCCTAGCATGATAAAGAAGATTCAAAGAGAGTGAGATGCCAGCTTCTTTCATTCAGTCAGTAGCTTCAAACATTTCTGGACGTTTTTCAATGGCAAAAATCAATGAATATTGTAAATGCACAAACAGTAATATCTCCACATTGCAAGGTGCAATTCTGAAATTTTTTGCTTTTTCCTGTTAATCCTAGCATGATAAAGAAGATTCAAAGAGAGTGAGATGCCAGCTCCTTTCATTCAGTCAGTAGCTTCAAACATTTCTGGTATATGAAAAACATGTTTTTCAATGGCAAAAATCAATGAATATTGTAAATGCACAAACAGTAATATCTCCACATTGCAAGGTGCAATTCTGAAATTTTTTGCTTTTTCCTGCTAATCCTAGCATGATAAAGAAGATTCAAAGAGAGTGAGATGCCAGCTCCTTTCATTCAGTCAGTAGCTTCAAACATTTCTGGTATATGAAAAACATGTTTTTCAATGGCAAAAATCAATGAATATTGTAAATGCACAAACAGTAATATCTCCACATTGCAAGGTGCAATTCGGAAATTTTTTGCTTTTTCCTGCTAATCCTAGCATGATAAAGAAGATTCAAAGAGAGTGAGATGCCAGCTCCTTTCATTCAGTCAGTAGCTTCAAACATTTCTGGACGTTTTTCAATGGCAAAAATCAATGAATATTGTAAATGCACAAACAGTAATATCTCCACATTGCAAGGTGCAATTCTGAAATTTTTTGCTTTTTCCTGTTAACCCTATCATGATAAAGAAGATTCAAAGAGAGTGAGATGCCAGCTCCTTTCATTCAGTCAGTAGCTTCAAACATTTCTGGTATATGAAAAACATGTTTTTCAATGGCAAAAATCAATGAATATTGTAAATGCACAAACAGTAATATCTCCACATTGCAAGGTGCAATTCTGAAATTTTTTGCTTTTTCCTGCTAATCCTAGCATGATAAAGAAGATTCAAAGAGAGTGAGATGCCAGCTCCTTTCATTCAGTCAGTAGCTTCAAACATTTCTGGTATATGAAAAACATGTTTTTCAATGGCAAAAATCAATGAATATTGTAAATGCACAAACAGTAATATCTCCACATTGCAAGGTGCAATTCGGAAAATTTTTGCTTTTTCCTGCTAATCCTAGCATGATAAATAAGATTCAAAGAGAGTGAGATGCCAGCTCCTTTCATTCAGTCAGTAGCTTCCAACATTTCTGGTATATGAATAACATGATGTTTTTCAATGGCAAAAATCAATGAATATTGTAAATGCACAAACAGTAATATCTCCACATTGCAAGGTGCAATTCTGAAATTTTTTGCTTTTTCCTGCTAATCCTAGCATGATAAAGAAGATTCAAAGAGAGTGAGATGCCAGCTCCTTTCATTCAGTCAGTAGCTTCAAACATTTCTGGACGTTTTTCAAAGGCAAAAATCAATGAATATTGTAAATGCACAAACAGTAATATCTCCACATTGCAAGGTGCAATTCTGAAATTTTTTGCTTTTTCCTGTTAATCCTAGCATGATAAAGAAGATTCAAAGAGAGTGAGATGCCAGCTCCTTTCATTCAGTCAGTAGCTTCAAACATTTCTGGTATATGAAAAACATGTTTTTCAATGGCAAAAATCAATGAATATTGTAAATGCACAAACAGTAATATCTCCAAATTGCAAGGTGCAATTCTGAAATTTTTTGCTTTTTCCTGTTAATCCTAGCATGATAAAGAAGATTCAAAGAGAGTGAGATGCCAGCTTCTTTCATTCAGTCAGTAGCTTCAAACATTTCTGGACGTTTTTCAATGGCAAAAATCAATGAATATTGTAAATGCACAAACAGTAATATCTCCACATTGCAAGGTGCAATTCTGAAATTTTTTGCTTTTTCCTGTTAATCCTAGCATGATAAAGAAGATTCAAAGAGAGTGAGATGCCAGCTCCTTTCATTCAGTCAGTAGCTTCAAACATTTCTGGTATATGAAAAACATGTTTTTCAATGGCAAAAATCAATGAATATTGTAAATGCACAAACAGTAATATCTCCACATTGCAAGGTGCAATTCTGAAATTTTTTGCTTTTTCCTGCTAATCCTAGCATGATAAAGAAGATTCAAAGAGAGTGAGATGCCAGCTCCTTTCATTCAGTCAGTAGCTTCAAACATTTCTGGTATATGAAAAACATGTTTTTCAATGGCAAAAATCAATGAATATTGTAAATGCACAAACAGTAATATCTCCACATTGCAAGGTGCAATTCGGAAATTTTTTGCTTTTTCCTGCTAATCCTAGCATGATAAAGAAGATTCAAAGAGAGTGAGATGCCAGCTCCTTTCATTCAGTCAGTAGCTTCAAACATTTCTGGACGTTTTTCAATGGCAAAAATCAATGAATATTGTAAATGCACAAACAGTAATATCTCCACATTGCAAGGTGCAATTCTGAAATTTTTTGCTTTTTCCTGTTAACCCTATCATGATAAAGAAGATTCAAAGAGAGTGAGATGCCAGCTCCTTTCATTCAGTCAGTAGCTTCAAACATTTCTGGTATATGAAAAACATGTTTTTCAATGGCAAAAATCAATGAATATTGTAAATGCACAAACAGTAATATCTCCACATTGCAAGGTGCAATTCTGAAATTTTTTGCTTTTTCCTGCTAATCCTAGCATGATAAAGAAGATTCAAAGAGAGTGAGATGCCAGCTCCTTTCATTCAGTCAGTAGCTTCAAACATTTCTGGTATATGAAAAACATGTTTTTCAATGGCAAAAATCAATGAATATTGTAAATGCACAAACAGTAATATCTCCACATTGCAAGGTGCAATTCGGAAAATTTTTGCTTTTTCCTGCTAATCCTAGCATGATAAATAAGATTCAAAGAGAGTGAGATGCCAGCTCCTTTCATTCAGTCAGTAGCTTCCAACATTTCTGGTATATGAATAACATGATGTTTTTCAATGGCAAAAATCAATGAATATTGTAAATGCACAAACAGTAATATCTCCACATTGCAAGGTGCAATTCTGAAATTTTTTGCTTTTTCCTGCTAATCCTAGCATGATAAAGAAGATTCAAAGAGAGTGAGATGCCAGCTCCTTTCATTCAGTCAGTAGCTTCAAACATTTCTGGTATATGAAAAACATGTTTTTCAATGGCAAAAATCAATGAATATTGTAAATGCACAAACAGTAATATCTCCAAATTGCAAGGTGCAATTCTGAAATTTTTTGCTTTTTCCTGTTAATCCTAGCATGATAAAGAAGATTCAAAGAGAGTGAGATGCCAGCTTCTTTCATTCAGTCAGTAGCTTCAAACATTTCTGGACGTTTTTCAATGGCAAAAATCAATGAATATTGTAAATGCACAAACAGTAATATCTCCACATTGCAAGGTGCAATTCTGAAATTTTTTGCTTTTTCCTGTTAATCCTAGCATGATAAAGAAGATTCAAAGAGAGTGAGATGCCAGCTCCTTTCATTCAGTCAGTAGCTTCAAACATTTCTGGTATATGAAAAACATGTTTTTCAATGGCAAAAATCAATGAATATTGTAAATGCACAAACAGTAATATCTCCACATTGCAAGGTGCAATTCTGAAATTTTTTGCTTTTTCCTGCTAATCCTAGCATGATAAAGAAGATTCAAAGAGAGTGAGATGCCAGCTCCTTTCATTCAGTCAGTAGCTTCAAACATTTCTGGTATATGAAAAACATGTTTTTCAATGGCAAAAATCAATGAATATTGTAAATGCACAAACAGTAATATCTCCACATTGCAAGGTGCAATTCGGAAAATTTTTGCTTTTTCCTGCTAATCCTAGCATGATAAATAAGATTCAAAGAGAGTGAGATGCCAGCTCCTTTCATTCAGTCAGTAGCTTCAAACATTTCTGGTATATGAATAACATGATGTTTTTCAATGGCAAAAATCAATGAATATTGTAAATGCACAAACAGTAATATCTCCACATTGCAAGGTGCAATTCTGAAATTTTTTGCTTTTTCCTGCTAATCCTAGCATGATAAAGAAGATTCAAAGAGAGTGAGATGCCAGCTCCTTTCATTCAGTCAGTAGCTTCAAACATTTCTGGACGTTTTTCAATGGCAAAAATCAATGAATATTGTAAATGCACAAACAGTAATATCTCCACATTGCAAGGTGCAATTCTGAAATTTTTTGCTTTTTCCTGTTAATCCTAGCATGATAAAGAAGATTCAAAGAGAGTGAGATGCCAGCTCCTTTCATTCAGTCAGTAGCTTCAAACATTTCTGGTATATGAAAAAAATGTTTTTCAATGGCAAAAATCAATGAATATTGTAAATGCACAAACAGTAATATCTCCAAATTGCAAGGTGCAATTCTGAAATTTTTTGCTTTTTCCTGTTAATCCTAGCATGATAAAGAAGATTCAAAGAGAGTGAGATGCCAGCTCCTTTCATTCAGTCAGTAGCTTCAAACATTTCTGGTATATGAAAAACATGTTTTTCAATGGCAAAAATCAATGAATATTGTAAATGCACAAACAGTAATATCTCCACATTGCAAGGTGCAATTCGGAAATTTTTTGCTTTTTCCTGTTAATCCTAGCATGATAAAGAAGATTCAAAGCGAGTGAGATGCCAGCT